>NW_026697391.1:0-105841 GCF_030435755.1 Ochotona princeps | reverse complement strand
TTTTTCAGATAGCCCTCAATGCAAAGGCTCTAGACGCAAATATTGGTGTGAGAGCTAATTCAATGAAGGAAACACTGCATGTTGGTGAAGGGCATATTGAAGAAGGATCAGCCGAGTGGTTCTTGTGGGAGAACAACTCCATTTGGCTAACTAACAGCACACACCATCAGGCTTCCAAGCAGCTCTCAAGGAAACTCAGTTTTCACACTCTATGCTTAGTGCCCTTTGAGTGCCTAGGACTGAAATGAAGCTTGGTGAGCATCCCACACAAACAAATGCTCCACATGCGGGTTTCACATGCCACCAACTCCACATTCTCAGGCAACTTCAGCGCCACAGCCGTTTTCAGATAGCCCTCAATGTAAAGTCTCTAGATGCAAATATTGGTGTGAGAGCTAATTCAATGAAGGAAACACTGCATGTTGGTGAAGGGCATATTGAAGAAGGATCAGCCGAGTGGTTCTTGTGGGAGAACAACTCCATTTGGCTCACTAACTTCACACACCATCAGGCTTCCAAGCAGCTCTCAAGGAAACTCATTTTTCACACTCTATGCTTAGTGCGCTTTGAGTGCCTAGGACTGAAATGAATATTGGTGAGCATCCCACACAAACGAATGCTCCACATGCGGGTTTCACATGCAACCAACTCCACATTCACACGCAACTTCAGCGCCACAGCCGTTTTCAGATAGCCCTCAATGCAAAGGCTCTAGACGCAAATATTGGTGTGAGAGCTAATTCAATCAAGGAAACACTGCATGTTGGTGAAGGGCATATTGAAGAAGGATCAGCCGAGTGGTTCTTGTGGGAGAACAACTCCATTTGGCTCACTAACAGCACACACCATCAGGCTTCCAAGCAGCTCTAAGGAAACTCAGTTTTCACACTCTATGCTTAGTGCCCTTTGAGTGCATTATCTAGGAATGAACCTGGTAGAGCATCCCACACAAACAAATGCTCCACATTTGGGTTTCACATGCCACCAACTCCACATTCACACGCAACTTCAGCGCCACAGCCGTTTTCAGATAGCCCTCAATGCAAAGGCTCTAGACGCAAATATTGGTGTGAGAGCTAATTCAATCAAGGAAACATTGCATGTTGGTGAAGGGCATATTGAAGAAGGATCAGCCGAGTGGTTCTTGTGGGAGAACAACTCCATTTGGCTCACTAACTTCACACACCATCAGGCTTCCAAGCAGCTCTCAAGGAAACTCAGTTTTCACACTCTATGCTTAGTGCGCTTTGACTGCCTAGGACTGAAATGAATATTGGTGAGCATCCCACACAAACGAATGCTCCACATGCGGGTTTCACATGCAACCAACTCCACATTCATAGGCAACGTCAGCGCCACAGCCGTTTTCAGATAGCCCTCAATGCAAAGGCTCTAGACGCAAATATTGGTGTGAGAGCTAATTCAATCAAGGAAACACTGCATGTTGGTGAAGGGCATATTGAAGAAGGATCAGCCGAGTGGTTCTTGTGGGAGAACAACTCCATTTGGCTCACTAACAGCACACACCATCAGGCTTCCAAGCAGCTCTAAGGAAACTCAGTTTTCACACTCTATGCTTAGTGCCCTTTGAGTGCATTATCTAGGAATGAACCTGGTAGAGCATCCCACACAAACAAATGCTCCACATGCGGGTTTCACATGCCACCAACTCCACATTCTCAGGCAACTTCAGCGCCACAGCCGTTTTCAGATAGCCCTCAATGCAAAGGCTCTAGACGCAAATATTGGTGTGAGAGCTAATTCAATCAAGGAAACACTGCATGTTGGTGAAGGGCATATTGAAGAAGGATCAGCCGAGTGGTTCTTGTGGGAGAACAACTCCATTTGGCTAACTAACAGCACACACCATCAGGCTTCCAAGCAGCTCTCAAGGAAACTCAGTTTTCACACTCTATGCTTAGTGCCCTTTGAGTGCCTAGGACTGAAATGAAGCTTGGTGAGCATCCCACACAAACAAATGCTCCACATGCGGGTTTCACATGCCACCAACTCCACATTCTCAGGCAACTTCAGCGCCACAGCCGTTTTCAGATAGCCCTCAATGTAAAGTCTCTAGATGCAAATATTGGTGTGAGAGCTAATTCAATGAAGGAAACACTGCATGTTGGTGAAGGGCATATTGAAGAAGGATCAGCCGAGTGGTTCTTGTGGGAGAACAACTCCATTTGGCTCACTAACTTCACACACCATCAGGCTTCCAAGCAGCTCTCAAGGAAACTCATTTTTCACACTCTATGCTTAGTGCGCTTTGAGTGCCTAGGACTGAAATGAATATTGGTGAGCATCCCACACAAACGAATGCTCCACATGCGGGTTTCACATGCAACCAACTCCACATTCACAGGCAACGTCAGCGCCACAGCCGTTTTCAGATAGCCCTCAATGCAAAGGCTAAGGACGCAAATATTGGTGTGAGAGCTAATTCAATCAAGGAAACACTGCATGTTGGTGAAGGGCATATTGAAGAAGGATCAGCCGAGTGGTTCTTGTGGGAGAACAACTCCATTTGGCTCACTAACAGCACACACCATCAGGCTTCCAAGCAGCTCTAAGGAAACTCAGTTTTCACACTCTATGCTTAGTGCCCTTTGAGTGCATTATCTAGGAATGAACCTGGTAGAGCATCCCACACAAACAAATGCTCCACATTTGGGTTTCACATGCCACCAACTCCACATTCACACGCAACTTCAGCGCCACAGCCGTTTTCAGATAGCCCTCAATGCAAAGGCTCTAGACGCAAATATTGGTGTGAGAGCTAATTCAATCAAGGAAACATTGCATGTTGGTGAAGGGAAGGGCATATTGAAGAAGGATCAGCCGAGTGGTTCTTGTGGGAGAACAACTCCATTTGGCTCACTAACAGCACACACCATCAGGCTTCCAAGCAGCTCTAAGGAAACTCAGTTTTCACACTCTATGCTTAGTGCCCTTTGAGTGCATTATCTAGGAATGAACCTGGTAGAGCATCCCACACAAACAAATGCTCCACATGCGGGTTTCACATGCCACCAACTCCACATTCACAGGCAACGTCAGCGCCACAGCCGTTTTCAGATAGCCCTCAATGCAAAGGCTCCAGATGCAAATATTGGTGTGAGAGCTAATTCAATCAAGGAAACACTGCATGTTGGTGAAGGGCATATTGAAGAAGGATCAGCCGAGTGGTTCTTGTGGGAGAACAACTCCATTTGCCTCACTAACTTCACACACCATCAGGCTTCCAAGCAGCTCTCAAGGAAACTCAGTTTTCACACTCTATGCTTAGTGCCCTTTGAGTGCCTAGGACTGAAATGAAGCTTGGTGAGCATCCCACACAAACAAATGCTCCACATGCGGGTTTCACATGCCACCAACTAAACATTCTCAGGCAACTTCAGCGCCACAGCCGTTTTCAGATAGCCCTCAATGTAAAGGCTCTAGATGCAAATATTGGTGTGAGAGCTAATTCAATCAAGGAAACACTGCATGTTGGTGAAGGGCATATTGAAGAAGGATCAGCCGAGTGGTTCTTGTGGGAGAACAACTCCATTTGGCTCACTAACTTCACACACCATCAGGCTTCCAAGCAGCTCTCAAGGAAACTCAGTTTTCACACTCTATGCTTAGTGCCCTTTGAGTCCATTATCTAGGAATGAACCTGGTAGAGCATCCCACACAAACAAATGCTCCACATGCGGGTTTCACATGCCACCAACTCCACATTCTCAGGCAACTTCAGCGCCATAGCCATTTTCAGATAGCCCTCAATGCAAAGGCTCTAGACGCAAATATTGTTGTGAGAGCTAATTCAGTGAAGGAAACACTGCATGTTGTGAAGGGCATATTGAAGAAGGATCAGCCGAGTGGTTCTTGTGGGAGAACAACTCCATTTGCCTCACTAACTTCACACACCATCAGGCTTCCAAGCAGCTCTCAAGGAAACTCAGTTTTCACACTCTATGCTTAGTGCCCTTTGAGTGCATTATCTAGGAATGAAACTGGTAGAGCATCCCACACAAACGAATGCTCCACATGCGGGTTTCACATGCCACCAACTCCACATTCTCAGGCAACTTCAGCGCCACCGCCGTTTTCAGATAGCCCTCAATGCAAAGGCTCTAGACGCAAATATTGGTGTGAGAGCTAATTCAATGAAGGAAACACTGCATGTTGGTGAAGGGCATATTGAAGAAGGATCAGCCGAGTGGTTCTTGTGGGAGAACAACTCCATTTGGCTCACTAACTTCACACACCATCAGGCTTCCAAGCAGCTCTCAAGGAATCTCAGTTTTCACACTCTATGCTTAGTGCCCTTTGTGTGAGTAGGACTGAAATGAAGCTTGGTGAGCATCCCACACAAACGAATGCTCCACATGCGGGTTTCACATGCCACCAACTCCACATTCTCAGGCAACTTCAGCGCCACAGCCGTTTTCAGATAGCCCTCAATGTAAAGTCTCTAGATGCAAATATTGGTGTGAGAGCTAATTCAATGAAGGAAACACTGCATGTTGGTGAAGGGCATATTGAAGAAGGATCAGCCGAGTGTTCTTGTGGGAGAACAACTCCATTTGGCTCACTAACTTCACACACCATCAGGCTTCCAAGCAGCTCTCAAGGAAACTCAGTTTTCACACTCTATGCTTAGTGCGCTTTGAGTGACTAGGACTGAAATGAAGCTTGGTGAGCAACCCAACCAAACGAATGCTCCACATGCGGGTTTCACATGCCACCAACTCCACATTCACAGGAAACGTCAGCGCCACAGCTGTTTTCAGATAGCCCTCAGTGCAAAGGCTCTAGATGCAAATATTGGTGTGAGAGCTAATTCAATGAAGGAAACACTGCATGTTGGTGAAGGGCATATTGAAGAAGGATCAGCCGAGTGGTTCTTGTGGAGAACAACTCCATTTGGCTCACTAACTACACACACCATCAGGCTTCCAAGTAGCTCTAAGGAAACTCAGTTTTCACACTCTATGCTTAGTGCCCTTTGAGTGCATTATCTAGGAATGAACGTGGTAGAGCATCCCACACAAACGAATGCTCCACATGCGGGTTTCACATGCCACCAACTCCACATTCTCAGGCAACGTCAGCGCCACAGCCATTTTCAGATAGCCCTCAATGTAAAGGCTCTAGATGCAAATATTGGTGTGAGAGCTAATTCAATCAAGGAAACACTGCATATTGGTGAAGGGCATATTGAAGAAGGATCAGCCAAGTGGTTCTTGTGGGAGAACAACTCCATTTGGCTCACTAACTTCACACACCATCAGGCTTCCAAGCAGCTCTCAAGGAAACTCAGTTTTCACACTCTATGCTTAGTGCCCTTTGAGTGCATTATCTAGGAATGAACCTGGTAGAGCATCCCACACAAACAAATGCTCCACATGCGGGTTTCACATGCCACCAACTCCACATTCACAGGCAACGTCAGCGCCACAGCCGTTTTCAGATAGCCCTCAATGCAAAGGCTCTAGATGCAAATATTGGTGTGAGAGCTAATTCAATCAAGGAAACACTGCATGTTGGTGAAGGGCATATTGAAGAAGGATCAGCCGAGTGTTCTTGTGGGAGAACAACTCCATTTGGCTCACTAACTTCACACACCATCAGGCTTCCAA
Source organism: Ochotona princeps (assembly GCF_030435755.1). NCBI lineage: Eukaryota > Metazoa > Chordata > Mammalia > Lagomorpha > Ochotonidae > Ochotona > Ochotona princeps. The sequence continues at coordinate 100,211 of NW_026697391.1, read as the reverse complement.
GCAGCTCTCAAGGAAACTCAGTTTTCACACTCTATGCTTAGTGCTCTTTGAGAGCATTATCTAGGAATGAACCTGGTAGAGCATCCACACAAACAAATGCTCCACATGCGGGTTTCACATGCCACCAACTCCACATTCTCAGGCAACTTCAGCGCCACAGCCATTTTCAGATAGCCCTCAATGCAAAGGCTCTAGACGCAAATATTGGTGTGAGAGCTAATTCAGTGAAGGAAACACTGCATGTTGGTGAAGGGCATATTGAAGAAGGATCAGCCGAGTGGTTCTTGTGGGAGAACAACTCCATTTGGCTCACTAACTTCACACACCATCAGGCTTCCAAGCAGCTCTCAAGGAAACTCAGTTTTCACACTCTATGCTTAGTGCTCTTTGAGTGCATTATCTAGGAATGAACCTGGTAGAGCATCCCACACAAACGAATGCTCCACATGCGGGTTTCACATGCCACCAACTCCACATTCTCAGGCAACGTCAGCGCCACAGCTGTTTTCAGATAGCCCTCAATGCAAAGGCTCTAGATGCAAATATTGGTGTGAGAGCTAATTCAATCAAGGAAACACTGCATGTTGGTGAAGGGCATATTGAAGAAGGATCAGCCGAGTGGTTCTTGTGGGAGAACAACTCCATTTGGCTCACTAACTACACACACCATCAGGCTTCCAAGTATCTCTAAGGAAACTCAGTTTTCACACTTTATGCTTAGTGCCCTATGAGTGCATTATCTAGGAATGAACCTGGTAGAGCATCCCACACAAACGAATGCTCCCCATGCGGGTTTCACATGCCACCAACTCCACATTCTCAGACAACTTCAGCGCCACAGCCGTTTTCAGATAGCCCTCAATGCAAAGGCTCTAGACGCAAATATTGGTGTGAGAGCTAATTCAGTGAAGGAAACACTGCATGTTGGTGAAGGGCATATTGAAGAAGGATCAGCCGAGTGGTTCTTGTGGGAGAACAACTCCATTTGGCTCACTAACTTCACACACCATCAGGCTTCCAAGCAGCTCTCAAGGAAACTCAGTTTTCACACTCTATGCTTAGTGCCCTTTGAGTGCCTAGGACTGAAATGAAGCTTGGTAGAGCATCCCACACAAACGAATGCTCCACATGCGGGTTTCACATGCCACCAACTCCACATTCACACGCAACTTCAGCGCCACAGCCGTTTTCAGATAGCCCTCAATGTAAAGGCTCTAGATGCAAATATTGGTGTGAGAGCTAATTCAATGAAGGAAACACTGCATGTTGGTGAAGGGCATATTGAAGAAGGATCAGCCGAGTGGTTCTTGTGGGAGAACAACTCATTTGGCTCACTAACTTCACACACCATCAGGCTTCCAAGCAGCTCTCAAGGAAACTCAGTTTTCACACTCTATGCTTAGTGCCCTTTGAGTGCACATTCTAGGAATGAACCTGGTAGAGCATCCCACACAAACGAATGCTCCACATGCGGGTTTCACATGCCACCAACTCCACATTCTCAGGCAACTTCAGCGCCACAGCCGTTTTCAGATAGCCCTCAATGCAAAGGCTCTAGACGCAAATATTGGTGTGAGAGCTAATTCAATCAAGGAAACACTGCATGTTGGTGAAGGGCATATTGAAGAAGGATCAGCCGAGTGGTTCTTGTGGGAGAACAACTCCATTTGGCTCACTAACTTCACACACCATCAGGCTTCCAAGTAGCTCTCAAGGAAATTCAGTTTTCACACTCTATGCTTAGTGCCCTTTGAGTGCATTATCTAGGAATGAACCTGGTAGAGCATCCCACACAAACAAATGCTCCACATGCGGGTTTCACATGCCACCAACTCCACATTCACAGGCAACTTCAGCGCCACAGCCGTTTTCAGATAGCCCTCAATGCAAAGGCTCTAGACACAAATATTGGTGTGAGAGCTAATTCAATGAAGGAAACACTGCATGTTGGTGAAGGGCACATTGAAGAAGGATCAGCCGAGTGGTTCTTGTGGGAGAACAACTCCATTTGGCTCACTAACTTCACACACCATCAGGCTTCCAAGCAGCTCTCAAGGAAACTCAGTTTTCACACTCTATGCTTAGTGCCCTTTGAGTGCGTAGGACTGAAATGAAAATTGGTGAGCATCCCAAACAAACGAATGCTCCACATGCGGGTTTCACATGCCACCAACTCCACATTCACACGCAACTTCAGCGCCACAGCCGTTTTCAGATAGCCCTCAATGTAAAGGCTCTAGACGCAAATATTGGTGTGAGAGCTAATTCAATCAAGGAAACACTGCATGTTGGTGAAGGGCATATTGAAGAAGGATCAGCCGAGTGGTTCTTGTGGGAGAACAACTCCATTTGGCTCACTAACTTCACACACCATCAGGCTTCCAAGCAGCTCTAAGGAAACTCAGTTTTCACACTCTATGCTTAGTGCCCTTTGAGTGCATTATCAAGGAATGAACCTGGTAGAGCATCCCACACAAACGAATGCTCCACATGCGGGTTTCACATGCCACCAACTCCACATTCACAGGCAACTTCAGCGCCACCGCCGTTTTCAGATAGCCCTCAATGCAAAGGCTCTAGACGCAAATATTGGTGTGAGAGCTAATTCAATCAAGGAAACACTGCATGTTGGTGAAGGGCATATTGAAGAAGGATCAGCCGAGTGGTTCTTGTGGGAGAACAACTCCATTTGGCTCACTAACTTCACACACCATCAGGCTTCCAAGCAGCTCTCAAGGAAACTCAGTTTTCACACTCTATGCTTAGTGCCCTTTGAGTGCACTATCTAGGACTGAAATGAATATTGGTGAGCATCCCACACAAACGAATGCTCCACATGCGGGTTTCACATGCAACCAACTCCACATTCTCAGGCAACGTCAGCCCCACAGCTGTTTTCAGATAGCCCTCAATGCAAAGGCTCTAGATGCAAATATTGGTGTGAGAGCTAATTCAATCAAGGAAACACTGCATGTTGGTGAAGGGCATATTGAAGAAGGATTAGCCGAGTGGTTCTTGTGGGAGAACAACTCCATTTGGCTCACTAACTACACACACCATCAGGCTTCCAAGTAGCTCTCAAGGAAACTCAGTTTTCACACTTTATGCTTAGTGCCCTATGAGTGCATTATCTAGGAATGAACCTGGTAGAGCATCCCACACAAACGAATGCTCCCCATGCGGGTTTCACATGCCACCAACTCCACATTCTCAGGCAACTTCAGCGCCACAGCCATTTTCAGATAGCCCTCAATGCAAAGGCTCTAGACGCAAATATTGGTGTGAGAGCTAATTCAGTGAAGGAAACACTGCATGTTGGTGAAGGGCATATTGAAGAAGGATCAGCCGAGTGGTTCTTGTGGGAGAACAACTCCATTTGGCTCACTAACTTCACACACCATCAGGCTTCCAAGCAGCTCTCAAGGAAACTCAGTTTTCACACTCTATGCTTAGTGAGCTTGGAGTGCCTAGGACTGAAATGAAGCTTGGTGAGCATCCCACACAAACAAATGCTCCACATGCGGGTTTCACATGCCACCAACTCCACATTCTCAGGCAACTTCAGCGCCACAGCCGTTTTCAGATAGCCCTCAATGTAAAGGCTCTAGATGTAAATATTGGTGTGAGAGCTAATTCAATGAAGGAAACACTGCATGTTGGTGAAGGGCATATTGAAGAAGGATCAGCCGAGTGGTTCTTGTGGGAGAACAACTCCATTTGGCTCACTAACTTCACACACCATCAGGCTTCCAAGTAGCTCTCAAGGAAACTCAGTTTTCACACTCTATGCTTAGTGCCCTTTGAGTGCATTATCTAGGAATGAACCTGGTAGAGCATCCCACACAAACAAATGCTCCACATGCGGGTTTCACATGCCACCAACTCCACATTCTCAGGCAACTTCAGCGCCACAGCCGTTTTCAGATAGCCCTCAATGCAAAGGCTCTAGACGCAAATATTGGTGTGAGAGCTAATTCAATCAAGGAAACATTGCATGTTGGTGAAGGGCATATTGAAGAAGGATCAGCCGAGTGGTTCTTGTGGGAGAACAACTCCATTTGGCTCACTAACTTCACACACCATCAGGCTTCCAAGCAGCTCTCAAGGAAACTCAGTTTTCACACTCTATGCTTAGTGCCCTTTGAGTGCCTAGGACTGAAATGAAGCTTGCTGAGCATCCCACACAAACGAATGCTCCACATGCGGGTTTCACATGCCACCAACTCCACATTCTCAGGCAACTTCAGCGCCACAGCGTTTTCAGATAGCCCTCAATGTAAAGTCTCTAGATGCAAATATTGGTGTGAGAGCTAATTCAATGAAGGAAACACTGCATGTTGGTGAAGGGCATATTGAAGAAGGATCAGCCGAGTGGTTCTTGTGGGAGAACAACTCCATTTGGCTCACTAACATCACACACCATCAAGCTTCCAAGCAGCTCTCAAATAAACTCATTTTTCACACTCTATGATTAGTGCCCTTTGAGTGCCTAGGACTGAAATGAATATTGGTGAGCATCCCACACAAACGAATGCTCCACATGCGGGTTTCACATGCAACCAACTCCACATTCACAGGCAACGTCAGCGCCACAGCCGTTTTCAGATAGCCCTCAATGCAAAGGCTAAGGACGCAAATATTGGTGTGAGAGCTAATTCAATCAAGGAAACACTGCATGTTGGTGAAGGGCATATTGAAGAAGGATCAGCCGAGTGGTTCTTGTGGGAGAACAACTCCATTTGGCTCACTAACAGCACACACCATCAGGCTTCCAAGCAGCTCTAAGGAAACTCAGTTTTCACACTCTATGCTTAGTGCGCTTTGAGTGCATTATCTAGGAATGAACCTGGTAGAGCATCCCACAGAAACGAATGCTCCACATGCGGGTTTCACATGCCACCAACTCCACATTCACACGCAACTTCAGCGCCACAGCCGTTTTCAGATAGCCCTCAATGCAAAGGCTCTAGACGCAAATATTGGTGTGAGAGCTAATTCAATCAAGGAAACATTGCATGTTGGTGAAGGGCATATTGAAGAAGGATCAGCCGAGTGGTTCTTGTGGGAGAACAACTCCATTTGGCTCACTAACTTCACACACCATCAGGCTTCCAAGCAGCTCTCAAGGAAACTCATTTTTCACACTCTATGCTTAGTGCGCTTTGAGTGCCTAGGACTGAAATGAATATTGGTGAGCATCCCACACAAACGAATGCTCCACATGCGGGTTTCACATGCAACCAACTCCACATTCATAGGCAACGTCAGCGCCACAGCCGTTTTCAGATAGCCCTCAATGCAAAGGCTCTAGACGCAAATATTGGTGTGAGAGCTAATTCAATCAAGGAAACACTGCATGTTGGTGAAGGGCATATTGAAGAAGGATCAGCCGAGTGGTTCTTGTGGGAGAACAACTCCATTTGGCTCACTAACAGCACACACCATCAGGCTTCCAAGCAGCTCTAAGGAAACTCAGTTTTCACACTCTATGCTTAGTGCCCTTGAGTGCATTATCTAGGAATGAACCTGGTAGAGCATCCCACACAAACAAATGCTCCACATGCGGGTTTCACATGCCACCAACTCCACATTCTCAGGCAACTTCAGCGCCACAGCCGTTTTCAGATAGCCCTCAATGCAAAGGCTCTAGACGCAAATATTGGTGTGAGAGCTAATTCAATCAAGGAAACACTGCATGTTGGTGAAGGGCATATTGAAGAAGGATCAGCCGAGTGGTTCTTGTGGGAGAACAACTCCATTTGGCTCACTAACAGCACACACCATCAGGCTTCCAAGCAGCTCTCAAGGAAACTCAGTTTTCACACTCTATGCTTAGTGCCCTTTGAGTGCCTAGGACTGAAATGAAGCTTGGTGAGCATCCCACACAAACAAATGCTCCACATGCGGGTTTCACATGCCACCAACTCCACATTCTCAGGCAACTTCAGCGCCACAGCCGTTTTCAGATAGCCCTCAATGTAAAGTCTCTAGATGCAAATATTGGTGTGAGAGCTAATTCAATGAAGGAAACACTGCATGTTGGTGAAGGGCATATTGAAGAAGGATCAGCCGAGTGGTTCTTGTGGGAGAACAACTCCATTTGGCTCACTAACTTCACACACCATCAGGCTTCCAAGCAGCTCTCAAGGAAACTCATTTTTCACACTCTATGCTTAGTGCGCTTTGAGTGCCTAGGACTGAAATGAATATTGGTGAGCATGCCACACAAACGAATGCTCCACATGCGGGTTTCACATGCAACCAACTCCACATTCACAGGCAACGTCAGCGCCACAGCCATTTTCAGATAGCCCTCAATGCAAAGGCTAAGGACGCAAATATTGGTGTGAGAGCTAATTCAATCAAGGAAACACTGCATGTTGGTGAAGGGCATATTGAAGAAGGATCAGCCGAGTGGTTCTTGTGGGAGAACAACTCCATTTGGCTCACTAACAGCACACACCATCAGGCTTCCAAGCAGCTCTAAGGAAACTCAGTTTTCACACTCTATGCTTAGTGCCCTTTGAGTGCATTATCTAGGAATGAACCTGGTAGAGCATCCCACACAAACAAATGCTCCACATTTGGGTTTCACATGCCACCAACTCCACATTCACACGCAACTTCAGCGCCACAGCCGTTTTCAGATAGCCCTCAATGCAAAGGCTAAGGACGCAAATATTGGTGTGAGAGCTAATTCAATCAAGGAAACATTGCATGTTGGTGAAGGGCATATTGAAGAAGGATCAGCCGAGTGGTTCTTGTGGGAGAACAACTCCATTTGGCTCACTAACAGCACACACCATCAGGCTTCCAAGCAGCTCTAAGGAAACTCAGTTTTCACACTCTATGCTTAGTGCCCTTTGAGTGCATTATCTAGGAATGAACCTGGTAGAGCATCCCACACAAACAAATGCTCCACATGCGGGTTTCACATGCCACCAACTCCACATTCACAGGCAACGTCAGCGCCACCGCCGTTTTCAGATAGCCCTCAATGCAAAGGCTCCAGATGCAAATATTGGTGTGAGAGCTAATTCAATCAAGGAAACACTGCATGTTGGTGAAGGGCATATTGAAGAAGGATCAGCCGAGTGGTTCTTGTGGGAGAACAACTCCATTTGCCTCACTAACTTCACACACCATCAGGCTTCCAACAGCTCTCAAGGAAACTCAGTTTTCACACTCTATGCTTAGTGCCCTTTGAGTGCCTAGGACTGAAATGAAGCTTGGTGAGCATCCCACACAAACAAATGCTCCACATGCGGGTTTCACATGCCACCAACTCCACATTCTCAGGCAACTTCAGCGCCACAGCCGTTTTCAGATAGCCCTCAATGTAAAGGCTCTAGATGCAAATATTGGTGTGAGAGCTAATTCAATGAAGGAAACACTGCATGTTGGTGAAGGGCATATTGAAGAAGGATCAGCCGAGTGGTTCTTGTGGGAGAACAACTCCATTTGGCTCACTAACTACACACACCATCAGGCTTCCAAGCAGCTCTCAAGGAAACTCAGTTTTCACACTCTATGCTTAGTGCCCTTTGAGTCCATTATCTAGGAATGAACCTGGTAGAGCATCCCACACAAACAAATGCTCCACATGCGGGTTTCACATGCCACCAACTCCACATTCTCAGGCAACTTCAGCGCCATAGCCATTTTCAGATAGCCCTCAATGCAAAGGCTCTAGACGCAAATATTGTTGTGAGAGCTAATTCAGTGAAGGAAACACTGCATGTTGGTGAAGGGCATATTGAAGAAGGATCAGCCGAGTGGTTCTTGTGGGAGAACAACTCCATTTGCCTCACTAACTTCACACACCATCAGGCTTCCAAGCAGCTCTCAAGGAAACTCAGTTTTCACACTCTATGCTTAGTGCCCTTTGAGTGCATTATCTAGGAATGAAACTGGTAGAGCATCCCACACAAACGAATGCTCCACATGCGGGTTTCACATGCCACCAACTCCACATTCTCAGGCAACTTCAGCGCCACCGCCGTTTTCAGATAGCCCTCAATGCAAAGGCTCTAGACGCAAATATTGGTGTGAGAGCTAATTCAATGAAGGAAACACTGCATGTTGGTGAAGGGCATATTGAAGAAGGATCAGCCGAGTGGTTCTTGTGGGAGAACAACTCCATTTGGCTCACTAACTTCACACACCATCAGGCTTAAAAGCAGCTCTCAAGGAATCTTAGTTTTCACACTCTATGCTTAGTGCCCTTTGAGTGAGTAGGACTGAAATGAAGCTTGGTGAGCATCCCACACAAACGAATGCTCCACATGCGGGTTTCACATGCCACCAACTCCACATTCTCAGGCAACTTCAGCGCCACAGCCGTTTTCAGATAGCCCTCAATGTAAAGTCTCTAGATGCAAATATTGGTGTGAGAGCTAATTCAATGAAGGAAACACTGCATGTTGGTGAAGGGCATATTGAAGAAGGATCAGCCGAGTGGTTCTTGTGGGAGAACAACTCCATTTGGCTCACTAACTTCACACACCATCAGGCTTCCAAGCAGCTCTCAAGGAAACTCAGTTTTCACACTCTATGCTTAGTGCCCTTTGAGTGCATTATCTAGGAATGAACCTGGTAGAGCATCCCACACAAACAAATGCTCCACATGCGGGTTTCACATGCCACCAACTCCACATTCTCAGGCAACTTCAACGCCATAGCCATTTTCAGATAGCCCTCAATGTAAAGGCTCTAGACGCAAATATTGTTGTGAGAGCTAATTCAGTGAAGGAAACACTGCATGTTGGTGAAGGGCATATTGAAGAAGGATCAGCCGAGTGGTTCTTGTGGGAGAACAACTCCATTTGGCTCACTAACTTCACACACCATCAGGCTTCCAAGCAGCTCTCAAGGAAACTCAGTTTTCACACTCTATGCTTAGTGCCCTTTGAGTGCATTATCTAGGAATGAACCTGGTAGAGCATCCCACACAAACAAATGCTCCACATGCGGGTTTCACATGCCACCAACTCCACATTCTCAGGCAACTTCAGCGCCACCGCCGTTTTCAGATAGCCCTCAATGCAAAGGCTCTAGACGCAAATATTGGTGTGAGAGCTAATTCAATCAAGGAAACACTGCATGTTGGTGAAGGGCATATTGAAGAAGGATCAGCCGAGTGGTTCTTGTGGGAGAACAACTCCATTTGGCTCACTAACTTCACACACCATCAGGTTCCAAGCAGCTCTCAAGGAAACTCAGTTTTCACACTCTATGCTTAGTGCCCTGTGAGAGCCTAGGACGGAAATGAAGCTTGGTGAGCATCCCACACAAACGAATGCTCCACATGCAGGTTTCACATGCCACCAACTCCACATTCACAGGCAACTTCAGCGCCACAGCCATTTTAAGAAAGTCTTCAGTGCAAAGTCTCTAGATGCAAATATTGGTGTGAGAGCTAATTCAATGAAGGAAACACTGCATGTTGGTGAAGGGCATATTGAAGAAGGATCAGCCGAGTGGTTCTTGTGGGAGAACAACTCCATTTGGCTCACTAACAGCACACAACATCAGGCTTCCAAGCAGCTCTAAGGAAACTCAGTTTTTATACTCTATGCTTAGTGCGCTTTGAGTGCATTATCTAGGAAAGAACCTGGTAGAGTATCCCACACAAACGAATGCTCCACATGCGGGTTTCACATGCCACCAACTCCACATTCTCAGGCAACTTCAGCGCCACAGCCGTTTTCAGATAGCCCTCAATGCAAAGGCTTTAGACGCAAATATTGGTGTGAGAGCTAATTCAATGAAGGAAACACTGCATGTTGGTGAAGGGTATATTGAAGAAGGATCAGCCGAGTGGTTCTTGTGGGAGAACAACTCCATTTGGCTCACTAACTTCACACACCATCAGGTTCCAAGCAGCTCTCAAGGAAACTCAGTTTTCACACTCTATGCTTAGTGCCCTTTGAGAGCCTAGGACGGAAATGAAGCTTGGTGAGCATCCCACACAAACAAATGCTCCACATGCGGATTTCACATGCCACCAACTCCACATTCACAGGCAACGTCAGCGCCACAGCCGTTTTCAGATAGCCCTCAATGCAAAGGCTCTAGACGCAAATATTGGTGTGAGAGCAAATTCAATCAAGGAAACACTGCATGTTGGTGAAGGGCATATTGAAGTAGGATCAGCCGAGTGGTTCTTGTGGGAGAACAACTCCATTTGGCTCACTAACTTCACACACCATCAGGCTTCCAAGCAGCTCTCAAGGAAACTCAGTTTTCACACTATGCTTAGTGCGCTTTGAGTGCATTATCTTGGAATGAACCTGGTAGAGCATCCCACACAAACGAATGCTCCACATGCGGGTTTCACATGCCACGAACTCCACATTCACAGGCAACTTCAGCGCCACAGCCGTTTTCAGATAGCCCTCAATGCAAAGGCTTTAGACGCAAATATTGGTGTGAGAGCTAATTCAATCAAGGAAACACTGCATGTTGGTGAAGGGCATATTGAAGAAGGATCAGCCGAGTGGTTCTTGTGGGAGAACAACTTCGTTTGGCTCACTAACTTCACACACCATCAGGCTTCCAAGCAGCTCTCAAGGAAACTCAGTTTTCACACTATATGCTTAGTGCCGTTTGAGGGCATTATCTAGGAATGAACCTGGTAGAGCATGCCACACAAACGAATGCTCCACATGCGGGTTTCACATGCCACCAACTCCACATTCTCAGGCAACTGCAGCGCCACAGCCATTTTCAGATAGCCCTCAATGCAAAGGCTTAGGACGCAAATATTGGTGTGAGAGCTAATTCAGTGAAGGAAACACTGCATGTTGGTGAAGGGCATATTGAAGAAGGATCAGCCGAGTGGTTCTTGTGGGAGAGCAACTCCATTTGGCTCACTAACTTCACACACCATCAGGCTTCCAAGCAGCTCTCAAGGAAACTCAGTTTTCACACTCTATGCTTAGTGCCCTTTGAGTGCTTTATCAAGGAATGAACCTGGTAGAGCATCCCACACAAACGAATGCTCCACATGCGGGTTTCACATGCCACCAACTCCACATTCTCAGGCAACGTCAGAGCCACAGCCGCTTTCAGATATCCCTCAATGCAAAGGCTTTAGACGCAAATATTTGTGTGAGAGCTAATTCAATGAAGGAAACACTGCATGTTGGTGAAGGGCATATTGAAGAAGGATCAGCCGAGTGGTTCTTGTGGGAGAGCAACTCCATTTGGCTCACTAACTTCACACACCATCAGGTTCCAAGCAGCTCTCAAGGAAACTCAGTTTTCACACTCTATGCTTAGTGCCCTTTGAGAGCCTAGGACGGAAATGAAGCTTGGTGAGCATCCCACACAAACGAATGCTCCACATGCAGGTTTCACATGCCACCAACTCCACATTCACAGGCAACTTCAGCGCCACAGCCATTTTAAGAAAGCCTTCAGTGCAAAGGCTCTAGAACCAAATATTGGTGTGAGAGCTAATTCAATCAAGGAAACACTGCATGTTGGTGAAGGGCATATTGAAGAAGGATCAGCCGAGTGGTTCTTGTGGGAGAACAACTCCATTTGGCTCACTAACAGCACACAACATCAGGCTTCCAAGCAGCTCTCAAGGAAACTCAGTTTTTATACTCTATGCTTAGTGCGCTTTGAGTGCATTATCTAGGAAAGAACCTGGTAGAGTATCCCACACAAACGAATGCTCCACATGCGGGTTTCACATGCCACCAACTCCACATTCTCAGGCAACTTCAGCGCCACAGCCGTTTTCAGATAGCCCTCAATGCAAAGGCTTTAGACGCAAATATTGGTGTGAGAGCTAATTCAATGAAGGAAACACTGCATGTTGGTGAAGGGCATATTGAAGAAGGATCAGCCGAGTGGTTCTTGTGGGAGAACAACTCCATTTGGCTCACTAACTTCACACACCATCAGGTTCCAAGCAGCTCTCAAGGAAACTCAGTTTTCACACTCTATGCTTAGTGCCCTTTGAGAGCCTAGGACGGAAATGAAGCTTGGTGAGCATCCCACACAAACGAATGCTCCACATGCGGATTTCACATGCCACCAACTCCACATTCTCAGGCAACTTCAGCGCCACAGCCGTTTTCAGATAGCCCTCAATGCAAAGGCTCTAGACGCAAATATTGGTGTGAGAGCAAATTCAATCAAGGAAACACTGCATGTTGGTGAAGGGCATATTGAAGTAGGATCAGCCGAGTGGTTCTTGTGGGAGAACAACTCCATTTGGCTCACTAACTTCACACACCATCAGGCTTCCAAGCAGCTCTCAAGGAAACTCAGTTTTCACACTATGCTTAGTGCGCTTTGAGTGCATTATCTTGGAATGAACCTGGTAGAGCATCCCACACAAACGAATGCTCCACATGCGGGTTTCACATGCCACGAACTCCACATTCACAGGCAACTTCAGCGCCACAGCCATTTTCAGATAGCCCTCAATGCAAAGGCTTTAGACGCAAATATTGGTGTGAGAGCTAATTCAATCAAGGAAACACTGCATGTTGGTGAAGGGCATATTGAAGAAGGATCAGCCGAGTGGTTCTTGTGGGAGAACAACTTCGTTTGGCTCACTAACTTCACACACCATCAGGCTTCCAAGCAGCTCTCAAGGAAACTCAGTTTTCACACTATATGCTTAGTGCCATTTGAGTGCATTATCTAGGAATGAACCTGGTAGAGCATCCCACACAAACGAATGCTCCACATGCGGGTTTCACATGCCACCAACTCCACATTCTCAGGCAACTGCAGCGCCACAGCCATTTTCAGATAGCCCTCAATGCAAAGGCTTAGGACGCAAATATTGGTGTGAGAGCTAATTCAGTGAAGGAAACACTGCATGTTGGTGAAGGGCATATTGAAGAAGGATCAGCCGAGTGGTTCTTGTGGGAGAGCAACTCCATTTGGCTCACTAACTTCACACACCATCAGGCTACCAAGCAGCTCTCAAGGAAACTCAGTTTTCACACTCTATGCTTAGTGCCCTTTGAGTGCTTTATCAAGGAATGAACCTGGTAGAGCATCCCACACAAACGAATGCTCCACATGCGGGTTTCACATGCCACCAACTCCACATTCTCAGGCAACTTCAGCGCCACAGCCGCTTTCAGATATCCCTCAATGCAAAGGCTTTAGACGCAAATATTTGTGTGAGAGCTAATTCAATGAAGGAAACACTGCATGTTGGTGAAGGGCATATTGAAGAAGGATCAGCCGAGTGGTTCTTGTGGGAGAACAACTCCATTTGGCTCACTAACTTCACACACCATCAGGCTTCCAAGCAGCTCTCAAGGAAACTCAGTTTTCACACTCTATGCTTAGTGCCCTTTGAGTGCCTAGAACTGAAATGAAGCTTGGTGAGCATCCCACACAAACGAATGCTCCACATGCGGGTTTCACATGCCACCAACTCCACATTCACAGGCAACGTCAGAGCCACAGCCGTTTTCAGATAGCCCTCAATGCAAAGGCACTAGACGCAAATATTGGTGTGAGAGCTAATTCAATCAAGGAAACACTGCATGTTGGTGAAGGGCATATTGAAGAAGGATCAGCCGAGTGGTTCTTGTGGGAGAACAACTCCATTTGGCTCACTAACTTCACACACCATCAGGTTCCAAGCAGCTCTCAAGGAAACTCAGTTTTCACACTCTATGCTTAGTGCCCTTTGAGAGCCTAGGACGGAAATGAAGCTTGGTGAGCATCCCACACAAACGAATGCTCCACATGCGGGTTTCACATGCCACCAACTCCACATTCTCAGGCAACTTCAGCGCCACAGTCGCTTTCAGATATCCCTCAATGCAAAGGCTTTAGACGCAAATATTTGTGTGAGAGCTAATTCAATGAAGGAAACACTGCATGTTGGTGAAGGGCATATTGAAGAAGGATCAGCCGAGTGGTTCTTGTGGGAGAACAACTCCATTTGGCTCACTAACTTCACACACCATCAGGCTTCCAAGCAGCTCTCAAGGAAACTCAGTTTTCACACTCTATGCTTAGTGCCCTTTGAGTGCCTAGAACTGAAATGAAGCTTGGTGAGCATCCCACACAAACGAATGCTCCACATGCGGGTTTCACATGCCACCAACTCCACATTCACAGGCAACGTCAGAGCCACAGCCGTTTTCAGATAGCCCTCAATGCAAAGGCACTAGACGCAAATATTGGTGTGAGAGCTAATTCAATCAAGGAAACACTGCATGTTGGTGAAGGGCATATTGAAGAAGGATCAGCCGAGTGGTTCTTGTGGGAGAACAACTCCATTTGGCTCACTAACTTCACACACCATCAGGTTCCAAGCAGCTCTCAAGGAAACTCAGTTTTCACACTCTATGCTTAGTGCCCTTTGAGAGCCTAGGACGGAAATGAAGCTTGGTGAGCATCCCACACAAACGAATGCTCCACATGCGGGTTTCACATGCCACCAACTCCACATTCTCAGGCAACCTCAGCGCCACAGCCGTTTTCAGATAGCCCTCAATGTAAAGGCTCTAGATGCAAATATTTCTGTGAGAGCTAATTCAATCAAGGAAACACTGCATGTTGGTGAAGGGCATATTGAAGAAGGATCAGCCGAGTGGTTCTTGTGGGAGAGCAACTCCATTTGGCTCACTAACTTCACACACCATCAGGTTCCAAGCAGCTCTCAAGGAAACTCAGTTTTCACACTCTATGCTTAGTGCCCTGTGAGAGCCTAGGACGGAAATGAAGCTTGGTGAGCATCCCACACAAACGAATGCTCCACATGCAGGTTTCACATGCCACCAACTCCACATTCACAGGCAACTTCAGCGCCACAGCCATTTTAAGAAAGTCTTCAGTGCAAAGGCTCTAGAACCAAATATTGGTGTGAGAGCTAATTCAATCAAGGAAACACTGCATGTTGGTGAAGGGCATATTGAAGAAGGATCAGCCGAGTGGTTCTTGTGGGAGAACAACTCCATTTGGCTCACTAACAGCACACAACATCAGGCTTCCAAGCAGCTCTCAAGGAAACTCAGTTTTTATACTCTATGCTTAGTGCGCTTTGAGTGCATTATCTAGGAAAGAACCTGGTAGAGTATCCCACACAAACGAATGCTCCACATGCGGGTTTCACATGCCACCAACTCCACATTCTCAGGCAACTTCAGCGCCACAGCCGTTTTCAGATAGCCCTCAATGCAAAGGCTTTAGACGCAAATATTGGTGTGAGAGCTAATTCAATGAAGGAAACACTGCATGTTGGTGAAGGGCATATTGAAGAAGGATCAGCCGAGTGGTTCTTGTGGGAGAACAACTCCATTTGGCTCACTAACTTCACACACCATCAGGTTCCAAGCAGCTCTCAAGGAAACTCAGTTTTCACACTCTATGCTTAGTGCCCTTTGAGAGCCTAGGACTTAAATGAAGCTTGGTGAGCATCCCACACAAACGAATGCTCCACATGCGGATTTCACATGCCACCAACTCCACATTCACAGGCAACGTCAGCGCCACAGCCGTTTTCAGATAGCCCTCAATGCAAAGGCTCTAGACGCAAATATTGGTGTGAGAGCAAATTCAATCAAGGAAACACTGCATGTTGGTGAAGGGCATATTGAAGTAGGATCAGCCGAGTGATTCTTGTGGGAGAACAACTCCATTTGGCTCACTAACTTCACACACCATCAGGCTTCCAAGCAGCTCTCAAGGAAACTCAGTTTTCACACTATGCTTAGTGCGCTTTGAGTGCATTATCTTGGAATGAACCTGGTAGAGAATCCCACACAAACGAATGCTCCACATGCGGGTTTCACATGCCACGAACTCCACATTCACAGGCAACTTCAGCGCCACAGCCGTTTTCAGATAGCCCTCAATGCAAAGGCTTTAGACGCAAATATTGGTGTGAGAGCTAATTCAATCAAGGAAACACTGCATGTTGGTGAAGGGCATATTGAAGAAGGATCAGCCGAGTGGTTCTTGTGGGAGAACAACTTCGTTTGGCTCACTAACTTCACACACCATCAGGCTTCCAAGCAGCTCTCAAGGAAACTCAGTTTTCACACTATATGCTTAGTGCCCTTTGAGGGCATTATCTAGGAATGAACCTGGTAGAGCATCCCACACAAACGAATGCTCCACATGCGGGTTTCACATGCCACCAACTCCACATTCTCAGGCAACTTCAGCGCCACAGCCATTTTCAGATAGCCCTCAATGCAAAGGCTTAGGACGCAAATATTGGTGTGAGAGCTAATTCAGTGAAGGAAACACTGCATGTTGGTGAAGGGCATATTGAAGAAGGATCAGCCGAGTGGTTCTTGTGGGAGAGCAACTCCATTTGGCTCACTAACTTCACACACCATCAGGCTTCCAAGCAGCTCTCAAGGAAACTCAGTTTTCACACTCTATGCTTAGTGCCCTTTGAGTGCTTTATCAAGGAATGAACCTGGTAGAGCATCCCACACAAACGAATGCTCCACATGCGGGTTTCACATGCCACCAACTCCACATTCTCAGGCAACTTCAGCGCCACAGCCGCTTTCAGATATCCCTCAATGCAAAGGCTTTAGACGCAAATATTTGTGTGAGAGCTAATTCAATGAAGGAAACACTGCATGTTGGTGAAGGGCATATTGAAGAAGGATCAGCCGAGTGGTTCTTGTGGGAGAACAACTCCATTTGGCTCACTAACTTCACACACCATCAGGCTTCCAAGCAGCTCTCAAGGAAACTCAGTTTTCACACTCTATGCTTAGTGCCCTTTGAGTGCCTAGGACGGAAATGAAGCTTGGTGAGCATCCCACACAAACGAATGCTCCACATGCGGGTTTCACATGCCACCAACTCCACATTCACAGGCAACGTCAGAGCCACAGCCGTTTTCAGATAGCCCTCAATGCAAAGGCACTAGACGCAAATATTGGTGTGAGAGCTAATTCAATGAAGGAAACACTGCATGTTGGTGAAGGGCATACTGAAGAAGGATCAGCCGAGTGGTTCTTGTGGGAGAACAACTCCATTTGGCTCACTAACTTCACACACCATCAGGCTTCCAAGCAGCTCTCAAGGAAACTCAGTTTTCACACTCTATGCTTAGTGCCCTTTGAGAGCCTAGGACGGAAATGAAGCTTGGTGAGCATCCCACACAAACGAATGCTCCACATGCGGGTTTCACATGCCACCAACTCCACATTCTCAGGCAACCTCAGCGCCACAGCCGTTTTCAGATAGCCCTCAATGTAAAGGCTCTAGATGCAAATATTTCTGTGAGAGCTAATTCAATCAAGGAAACACTGCATGTTGGTGAAGGGCA
The DNA here is from genome assembly GCF_030435755.1 of Ochotona princeps. Lineage (NCBI taxonomy): Eukaryota > Metazoa > Chordata > Mammalia > Lagomorpha > Ochotonidae > Ochotona > Ochotona princeps. The sequence goes on along the minus strand of NW_026697391.1, from coordinate 82,924 downwards.
TATTGAAGAAGGATCAGCCGAGTGGTTCTTGTGGGAGAGCAACTCCATTTGGCTCACTAACTTCACACACCATCAGGTTCCAAGCAGCTCTCAAGGAAACTCAGTTTTCACACTCTATGCTTAGTGCCCTGTGAGAGCCTAGGACGGAAATGAAGCTTGGTGAGCATCCCACACAAACGAATGCTCCACATGCAGGTTTCACATGCCACCAACTCCACATTCACAGGCAACTTCAGCGCCACAGCCATTTTAAGAAAGTCTTCAGTGCAAAGGCTCTAGAACCAAATATTGGTGTGAGAGCTAATTCAATCAAGGAAACACTGCATGTTGGTGAAGGGCATATTGAAGAAGGATCAGCCGAGTGGTTCTTGTGGGAGAACAACTCCATTTGGCTCACTAACAGCACACAACATCAGGCTTCCAAGCAGCTCTCAAGGAAACTCAGTTTTTATACTCTATGCTTAGTGCGCTTTGAGTGCATTATCTAGGAAAGAACCTGGTAGAGTATCCCACACAAACGAATGCTCCACATGCGGGTTTCACATGCCACCAACTCCACATTCTCAGGCAACTTCAGCGCCACAGCCGTTTTCAGATAGCCCTCAATGCAAAGGCTTTAGACGCAAATATTGGTGTGAGAGCTAATTCAATGAAGGAAACACTGCATGTTGGTGAAGGGCATATTGAAGAAGGATCAGCCGAGTGGTTCTTGTGGGAGAACAACTCCATTTGGCTCACTAACTTCACACACCATCAGGTTCCAAGCAGCTCTCAAGGAAACTCAGTTTTCACACTCTATGCTTAGTGCCCTTTGAGAGCCTAGGACTTAAATGAAGCTTGGTGAGCATCCCACACAAACGAATGCTCCACATGCGGATTTCACATGCCACCAACTCCACATTCACAGGCAACGTCAGCGCCACAGCCGTTTTCAGATAGCCCTCAATGCAAAGGCTCTAGACGCAAATATTGGTGTGAGAGCAAATTCAATCAAGGAAACACTGCATGTTGGTGAAGGGCATATTGAAGTAGGATCAGCCGAGTGATTCTTGTGGGAGAACAACTCCATTTGGCTCACTAACTTCACACACCATCAGGCTTCCAAGCAGCTCTCAAGGAAACTCAGTTTTCACACTATGCTTAGTGCGCTTTGAGTGCATTATCTTGGAATGAACCTGGTAGAGAATCCCACACAAACGAATGCTCCACATGCGGGTTTCACATGCCACGAACTCCACATTCACAGGCAACTTCAGCGCCACAGCCGTTTTCAGATAGCCCTCAATGCAAAGGCTTTAGACGCAAATATTTGTGTGAGAGCTAATTCAATCAAGGAAACACTGCATGTTGGTGAAGGGCATATTGAAGAAGGATCAGCCGAGTGGTTCTTGTGGGAGAACAACTTCGTTTGGCTCACTAACTTCACACACCATCAGGCTTCCAAGCAGCTCTCAAGGAAACTCAGTTTTCACACTATATGCTTAGTGCCCTTTGAGGGCATTATCTAGGAATGAACCTGGTAGAGCATCCCACACAAACGAATGCTCCACATGCGGGTTTCACATGCCACCAACTCCACATTCTCAGGCAACTGCAGCGCCACAGCCATTTTCAGATAGCCCTCAATGCAAAGGCTTAGGACGCAAATATTGGTGTGAGAGCTAATTCAGTGAAGGAAACACTGCATGTTGGTGAAGGGCATATTGAAGAAGGATCAGCCGAGTGGTTCTTGTGGGAGAGCAACTCCATTTGGCTCACTAACTTCACACACCATCAGGCTTCCAAGCAGCTCTCAAGGAAACTCAGTTTTCACACTCTATGCTTAGTGCCCTTTGAGTGCTTTATCAAGGAATGAACCTGGTAGAGCATCCCACACAAACGAATGCTCCACATGCGGGTTTCACATGCCACCAACTCCACTTCAGCGCCACAGCCGCTTTCAGATATCCCTCAATGCAAAGGCTTTAGACGCAAATATTTGTGTGAGAGCTAATTCAATGAAGGAAACACTGCATGTTGGTGAAGGGCATATTGAAGAAGGATCAGCCGAGTGGTTCTTGTGGGAGAACAACTCCATTTGGCTCACTAACTTCACACACCATCAGGCTTCCAAGCAGCTCTCAAGGAAACTCAGTTTTCACACTCTATGCTTAGTGCCCTTTGAGTGCCTAGGACGGAAATGAAGCTTGGTGAGCATCCCACACAAACGAATGCTCCACATGCGGGTTTCACATGCCACCAACTCCACATTCACAGGCAACGTCAGAGCCACAGCCGTTTTCAGATAGCCCTCAATGCAAAGGCACTAGACGCAAATATTGGTGTGAGAGCTAATTCAATCAAGGAAACACTGCATGTTGGTGAAGGGCATACTGAAGAAGGATCAGCCGAGTGGTTCTTGTGGGAGAACAACTCCATTTGGCTCACTAACTTCACACACCATCAGGCTTCCAAGCAGCTCTCAAGGAAACTCAGTTTTCACACTCTATGCTTAGTGCCCTTTGAGAGCCTAGGACGGAAATGAAGCTTGGTGAGCATCCCACACAAACGAATGCTCCACATGCGGGTTTCACATGCCACCAACTCCACATTCTCAGGCAACCTCAGCGCCGAGGCCGTTTTCAGATAGCCCTCAATGTAAAGGCTCTAGATGCAAATATTGGTGTGAGAGCTAATTCAATCAAGGAAACACTGCATGTTGGTGAAGGGCATATTGAAGAAGGATCAGCCGAGTGGTTCTTGTGGGAGAGCAACTCCATTTGGCTCACTAACTTCACACACCATCAGGTTCCAAGCAGCTCTCAAGGAAACTCAGTTTTCACACTCTATGCTTAGTGCCCTGTGAGAGCCTAGGACGGAAATGAAGCTTGTTGAGCATCCCACACAAACGAATACTCCACATGCAGGTTTCACATGCCACCAACTCCACATTCACAGGCAACTTCAGCGCCACAGCCATTTTAAGAAAGCCTTCAGTGCAAAGGCTCTAGAACCAAATATTGGTGTGAGAGCTAATTCAATCAAGGAAACACTGCATGTTGGTGAAGGGCATATTGAAGAAGGATCAGCCGAGTGGTTCTTGTGGGAGAACAACTCCATTTGGCTCACTAACAGCACACAACATCAGGCTTCCAAGCAGCTCTCAAGGAAACTCAGTTTTCACACTCTATGCTTAGTGCGCTTTGACTGCCTAGGACTGAAATGAAGCTTGGTGAGCATCCCACACAAACAAATGCTCCACATGCGGGTTTCACATGCCACCAACTCCACATTCTCAGGCAACTTCAGCGCCACAGCCGTTTTCAGATAGCCCTCAATGCAAAGGCTTTAGACGCAAATATTGGTGTGAGAGCTAATTCAATGAAGGAAACACTGCATGTTGGTGAAGGGCATATTGAAGAAGGATCAGCCGAGTGGTTCTTGTGGGAGAACAACTCCATTTGGCTCACTAACTTCACACACCATCAGGCTTCCAAGCAGCTCTCAAGGAAACTCAGTTTTCACACTCTATGCTTAGTGCCCTTTGAGTGCATTATCTAGGAATGAACCTGGTAGAGCATCCCACACAAAAGAATGCTCCACATGCGGGTTTCACATGCCAGCAACTCCACATTCACAGGCAACTTCAGCGCCACAGCCGCTTTCAGATAGCCCTCAATGCAAAGGCTTTAGACGCAAATATTTGTGTGAGAGCTAATTCAATGAAGGAAACACTGCATGTTGGTGAAGGGCATATTGAAGAAGGATCAGCCGAGTGGTTGTTGTGGGAGAACAACTCCATTTGGCTCACTAACTTCACACACCATCAGGCTTCCAAGCAGCTCTCAAGGAAACTCAGTTTTCACACTCTATGCTTAGTGCCCTTTGAGTGCCTAGGACTGAAATGAATATTGGTGAGCATCCCACACAAACGAATGCTCCTCATGCTGGTTTCACATGCCACCAACTCCACATTCACAGGCAACGTCAGAGCCACAGCCGTTTTCAGATAGCCCTCAATGCAAAGGCTCTAGACGCAAATATTGGTGTGAGAGCTAATTCAGTGAAGGAAACACTGCATGTTGGTGAAGGGCGTATTGAAGAAGGATCAGCCGAGTGGTTCTTGTGGGAGAACAACTCGATTTGGCCCACTAACTTCACACACCATCAGGTTCCAAGCAGCTCTCAAGGAAACTCAGTTTTCACACTCTATGCTTAGTGCCCTTTGAGAGCCTAGGACGGAAATGAAGCTTGTTGAGCATCCCACACAAACGAATGCTCCACATGCGGGTTTCACATGCCACCAACTCCACATTCTCAGGCAACCTCAGCGCCACAGCCGTTTTCAGATAGCCCTCAATGTAAAGGCTCTAGATGCAAATATTGGTGTGAGAGCTAATTCAATCAAGGAAACACTGCATGTTGGTGAAGGGCATATTGAAGAAGGATCAGCCGAGTGGTTCTTGTGGGAGAGCAACTCCATTTGGCTCACTAACTTCACACACCATCAGGCTTCCAAGCAGCTCTCAAGGAAACTCAGTTTTCACACTCTATGCTTAGTGCCCTTTGAGAGCCTAGGACGGAAATGAAGCTTGGTGAGCATCCCACACAAACGAATGCTCCACATGTAGGTTTCACATGCCACCAACTCCACATTCACAGGCAACTTCAGCGCCACAGCCATTTTAAGAAAGCCTTCAGTGCAAAGGCTCTAGAACCAAATATTGGTGTGAGAGCTAATTCAATCAAGGAAACACTGCATGTTGGTGAAGGGCATATTGAAGAAGGATCAGCCGAGTGGTTCTTGTGGGAGAACAACTCCATTTGGCTCACTAACTTCACACACCATCAGGCTTCCAAGCAGCTCTCAAGGAAACTCAGTTTTCACACTCTATGCTTAGTGCCCTTTGAGTGCATTATCTAGGAATGAACCTGGTAGAGCATCCCACACAAACAAATGCTCCACATGCGGGTTTCACATGCCACCAACTCCACATTCTCAGGCAACTTCAGCGCCACAGCCATTTTCAGATAGCCCTCAATGAAAAGGCTCTAGACGCAAATATTGTTGTGAGAGCTAATTCAGTGAAGGAAACACTGCATGTTGGTGAAGGGCATATTGAAGAAGGATCAGCCGAGTGGTTCTTGTGGGAGAACAACTCCATTTGGCTCACTAACTTCACACACCATCAGGCTTCCAAGCAGCTCTCAAGGAAACTCAGTTTTCACACTCTATGCTTTGTGTGCTTTGAGGGCCTAGGACTGAAATGAAGCTTGGTGAGCATCCCACACAAACAAATGCTCCACATGCGGGTTTCACATGCCACCAACTCCACATTCTCAGGCAACTTCAGCGCCACAGCAGTTTTCAGATAGCCCTCAATGTAAAGGATCTAGATGCAAATATTGGTGTGAGAGCTAATTCAATCAAGGAAACACTGCATGTTGGTGAAGGGCATATTGAAGAAGGATCAGCTGAGTGGTTCTTGTGGGAGAACAACTCCATTTGGCTCACTAACTTCACACACCATCAGGCTTCCAAGTAGCTCTCAAGGAAACTCAGTTTTCACACTCTATGCTTAGTGCGCTTTGAGTGCATTATCTAGGAATGAACCTGGTACAGCATCCCACACAAACAAATGCTCCACATGCGGGTTTCACATGCCACCAACTCCACATTCTCGGGCAACTTCAGCGCCACAGCCGTTTTCAGATAGCCCTCAATGCAAAGGCTCTAGACACAAATATTGGTGTGAGAGCTAATTCAATCAAGGAAACACTGCATGTTGGTGAAGGGCATATTGAAGAAGGATCAGCTGAGTGGTTCTTGTGGGAGAACAACTCCATTTGGCTCACTAACTTCACACACCATCAGGCTTCCAAGCAGCTCTCAAGGAAACTCAGTTTTCACACTCTATGCTTAGTGCCCTTTGACTGCCTAGGACTGAAATGAAGCTTGGTGAGCATCCCACACAAACGAATGCTCCACATGCGGGTTTCACATGCCACCAACTCCACATTCTCAGGCAACTTCAGCGCCACAGCCGTTTTCAGATAGCACTCAATGCAAAGGCTCTAGACGCAAATATTGGTGTGAGAGCTAATTCAATCAAGGAAACACTGCATGTTGGTGAAGGGCATATTGAAGAAGGATCAGCCGAGTGGTTCTTGTGGGAGAACAACTCCATTTGGCTCACTAACTTCACACACCATCAGGCTTCCAAGCAGCTCTCAAGGAAACTCAGTTTTCACACTCTATGCTTAGTGCCCTTTGAGTGCATTATCTAGGAATGAACCTGGTAGAGCATCCCACACAAACAAATGCTCCACATGCTGGTGTCACATGCCACCAACTCCACATTCTCAGGCAACTTCAGCCCCACAGCTGTTTTCAGATAGCCCTCAATGCAAAGGCTCTAGACGCAAATATTAGTGTGAGAGCTAATTCAGTGAAGGAAACACTGCATGTTGGTGAAGGGCATATTGAAGAAGGATCAGCCGAGTGGTTCTTGTGGGAGAACAACTCCATTTGGCTCACTAACTACACACACCATCAGGCTTCCAAGCAGCTCTCAAGGAAACTCAGTTTTCACACTCTATGCTTAGTGCTCTTTGAGTGCATTATCTAGGAATGAACCTGGTAGAGCATCCCACACAAACAAATGCTCCACATGCGGGTTTCACATGCCACCAACTCCACATTCTCAGGCAACTTCAGCGCCACAGCCGCTTTCAGATATCCCTCAATGCAAAGGCTTTAGACGCAAATATTGGTGTGACAGCTAATTCAATGAAGGAAACACTGCATGTTGGTGAAGGGCATATTGAAGAAGTATCAGCCGAGTGGTTCTTGTGGGAGAACAACTCCATTTGGCTCACTAACTTCACACACCATCAGGCTTCCAAGCAGCTCTCAAGGAAACTCAGTTTTCACACTCTATGCTTAGTGCCCTTTGAGTGCATTATCTAGGAATGAACCTGGTAGAGCATCCCACACAAAAGAATGCTCCACATGCGGGTTTCACATGCCAGCAACTCCACATTCACAGGCAACTTCAGCGCCACAGCCGCTTTCAGATAGCCCTCAATGCAAAGGCTTTAGACGCAAATATTTGTGTGAGAGCTAATTCAATGAAGGAAACACTGCATGTTGGTGAAGGGCATATTGAAAAAGGATCAGCCGAGTGGTTCTTGTGGGAGAACAACTCCATTTGGCTCACTAACTTCACACACCATCAGGCTTCCAAGCAGCTCTCAAGGAAACTCAGTTTTCACACTCTATGCTTAGTGCCCTTTGAGTGCCTAGGACTGAAATGAATATTGGTGAGCATCCCACACAAACGAATGCTCCACATGCTGGTTTCACATGCCACCAACTCCACATTCTCAGGCAACCTCAGCGCCACAGCCGTTTTCAGATAGCCCTCAATGTAAAGGCTCTAGATGCAAATATTGGTGTGAGAGCTAATTCAATCAAGGAAACACTGCATGTTGGTGAAGGGCATATTGAAGAAGGATCAGCCGAGTGGTTCTTGTGGGAGAGCAACTCCATTTGGCTCACTAACTTCACACACCATCAGGTTCCAAGCAGCTCTCAAGGAAACTCAGTTTTCACACTCTATGCTTAGTGCCCTTTGAGAGCCTAGGACGGAAATGAAGCTTGGTGAGCATCCCACACAAACGAATGCTCCACATGCAGGTTTCACATGCCACCAACTCCACATTCACAGGCAACTTAAGCGCCACAGCCATTTTAAGAAAGCCTTCAGTGCAAAGGCTCTAGAACCAAATATTGGTGTGAGAGCTAATTCAATCAAGGAAACACTGTATGTTGGTGAAGGGCATATTGAAGAAGGATCAGCCGAGTGGTTCTTGTGGGAGAACAACTCCATTTGGCTCACTAACTTCACACACCATCAGGCTTCCAAGCAGCTCTCAAGGAAACTCAGTTTTCACACTCTATGCTTAGTGCCCTTTGAGTGCATTATCTAGGAATGAACCTGGTAGAGCATCCCACACAAACAAATGCTCCACATGCGGGTTTCACATGCCACCAACTCCACATTCTCAGGCAACTTCAGCGCCACAGCCATTTTCAGATAGCCCTCAATGCAAAGGCTCTAGACGCAAATATTGTTGTGAGAGCTAATTCAGTGAAGGAAACACTGCATGTTGGTGAAGGGCATATTGAAGAAGGATCAGCCGAGTGGTTCTTGTGGGAGAACAACTCCATTTGGCTCACTAACTTCACACACCATCAGGCTTCCAAGCAGCTCTCAAGGAAACTCAGTTTTCACACTCTATGCTTTGTGTGCTTTGAGGGCCTAGGACGGAAATGAAGCTTGTTGAGCATCCCACACAAACAAATGCTCCACATGCGGGTTTCACATGCCACCAACTCCACATTCTCAGGCAACTGCAGCGCCACAGCAGTTTTCAGATAGCCTTCAATGTAAAGGATCTAGATGCAAATATTGGTGTGAGAGCTAATTCAATCAAGGAAACACTGCATGTTGGTGAAGGGCATATTGAAGAAGGATCAGCCGAGTGGTTCTTGTGGGAGAACAACTCCATTTGGCTCACTAACTTCACACACCATCAGGTTCCAAGCAGCTCTCAAGGAAACTCAGTTTTCACACTCTATGCTTAGTGCGCTTTGAGTGAATTATCTAGGAATGAACCTGGTACAGCATCCCACACAAACGAATGCTCCACATGCGGGTTTCACATGCCACCAACTCCACATTCTCGGGCAACTTCAGCGCCACAGCCGTTTTCAGATAGCCCTCAATGCAAAGGCTCTAGACACAAATATTGGTGTGAGAGCTAATTCAATCAAGGAAACACTGCATGTTGGTGAAGGGCATATTGAAGAAGGATCAGCTGAGTGGTTCTTGTGGGAGAACAACTCCATTTGGCTCACTAACTTCACACACCATCAGGCTTCCAAGCAGCTCTCAAGGAAACTCAGTTTTCACACTCTATGCTTAGTGCGCTTTGAGTGCCTAGGACTGAAATGAATATTGGTGAGCATCCCACACAAACGAATGCTCCACATGCGGGTTTCACATGCCACCAACTCCACATTCTCAGGCAACTTCAGCGCCATAGCCGTTTTCAGATAGCACTCAATGCAAAGGCTCTAGACGCAAATATTGGTGTGAGAGCTAATTCAATCAAGGAAACAATGCATGTTGGTGAAGGGCATATTGAAGAAGGATCAGCCGAGTGGTTCTTGTGGGAGAACAACTCCATTTGGCTCACTAACTTCACACACCATCAGGCTTCCAAGCAGCTCTCAAGGAAACTCAGTTTTCACACTCTATGCTTAGTGCCCTTTGAGTGCATTATCTAGGAATGAACCTGGTAGAGCATCCCACACAAACAAATGCTCCACATGCGGGTTTCACATGCCACCAACTCCACATTCTCAGGCAACTTCAGCGCCACAGCCGTTTTCAGATAGCCCTCAATGCAAAGGCTTTAGACGCAAATATTGGTGTGAGAGCTAATTCAGTGAAGGAAACACTGCATGTTGGTGAAGGGCATATTGAAGAAGGATCAGCCGAGTGGTTCTTGTGGGAGAACAACTCCATTTGGCTCACTAACTTCACACACCATCAGGCTTCCAAGCAGCTCTCAAGGAAACTCAGTTTTCACACTCTATGCTTAGTGCCCTTTGAGTGCATTATCTAGGAATGAACCTGGTAGAGCATCCCACACAAACAAATGCTCCACATGCGGGTTTCACATGCCACCAACTCCACATTCTCAGGCAACTTCAGCGCCACAGCCGTTTTCAGATAGCCCTCAATGCAAAGGCTTTAGACGCAAATATTGGTGTGAGAGCTAATTCAATGAAGGAAACACTGCATGTTGGTGAAGGGCATATTGAAGAAGGATCAGCCGAGTGGTTCTTGTGGGAGAACAACTCCATTTGGCTCACTAACTTCACACACCATCAGGATTCCAAGCAGCTCTCAAGGAAACTCAGTTTTCACACTCTATGCTTAGTGCCCTTTGAGTGCATTATCTAGGAATGAACCTGGTAGAGCATCCCACACAAACAAATGCTCCACATGCGGGTTTCACATGCCAGCAACTCCACATTCACAGGCAATTTCAGCGCCACAGCCGCTTTCAGATAGCCCTCAATGCAAAGGCTTTAGACGCAAATATTTGTGTGAGAGCTAATTCAATGAAGGAAACACTGCATGTTGGTGAAGGGCATATTGAAGAAGGATCAGCCGAGTGGTTCTTGTGGGAGAACAACTCCATTTGGCTCACTAACTTCACACACCATCAGGCTTCCAAGCAGCTCTCAAGGAAACTCAGTTTTCACACTCTATGCTTAGTGCCCTTTGAGAGCCTAGGACGGAAATGAAGCTTGGTGAGCATCCCACACAAACGAATGCTCCACATGCGGGTTTCACATGCCACCAACTCAACATTCTCGGGCAACTTCAGCGCCACAGCCGTTTTCAGATAGCCCTCAATGCAAAGGCTCTAGACGCAAATATTGGTGTGAGAGCTAATTCAATCAAGGAAACACTGCATGTTGGTGAAGGGCATATTGAAGAAGGATCAGCCGAGTGGTTCTTGTGGGAGAACAACTCCATTTGGCTCACTAACTTCACACACCATCAGGCTTCCAAGCAGCTCTCAAGGAAACTCAGTTTTCACACTATGCTTAGTGCGCTTTGAGTGCATTATCTTGGAATGAACCTGGTAGAGCATCCCACACAAACGAATGCTCCACATGCGGGTTTCACATGCCACGAACTCCACATTCACAGGCAACTTCAGCGCCACAGCCGTTTTCAGATAGCCCTCAATGCAAAGGCTTTAGACGCAAATATTGGTGTGAGAGCTAATTCAATCAAGGAAACACTGCATGTTGGTGAAGGGCATATTGAAGAAGGATCAGCCGAGTGGTTCTTGTGGGAGAACAACTTCGTTTGGCTCACTAACTTCACACACCATCAGGCTTCCAAGCAGCTCTCAAGGAAACTCAGTTTTCACACTATATGCTTAGTGCCCTTTGAGGGCATTATCTAGGAATGAACCTGGTAGAGCATCCCACACAAACGAATGCTCCACATGCGGGTTTCACATGCCACCAACTCCACATTCTCAGGCAACTGCAGCGCCACAGCCATTTTCAGATAGCCCTCAATGCAAAGGCTTAGGAAGCAAATATTGGTGTGAGAGCTAATTCAGTGAAGGAAACACTGCATGTTGGTGAAGGGCATATTGAAGAAGGATCAGCCGAGTGGTTCTTGTGGGAGAGCAACTCCATTTGGCTCACTAACTTCACACACCATCAGGCTTCCAAGCAGCTCTCAAGGAAACTCAGTTTTCACACTCTATGCTTAGTGCCCTTTGAGTTCTTTATCAAGGAATGAACCTGGTAGAGCATCCCACACAAACGAATGCTCCACATGCGGGTTTCACATGCCACCAACTCCACATTCTCAGGCAACTTCAGCGCCACAGCCGCTTTCAGATATCCCTCAATGCAAAGGCTTTAGACGCAAATATTTGTGTGAGAGCTAATTCAATGAAGGAAACACTGCATGTTGGTGAAGGGCATATTGAAGAAGGATCAGCCGAGTGGTTCTTGTGGGAGAACAACTCCATTTGGCTCACTAACTTCACACACCATCAGGCTTCCAAGCAGCTCTCAAGGAAACTCAGTTTTCACACTCTATGCTTAGTGCCCTTTGAGTGCCTAGAACTGAAATGAAGCTTGGTGAGCATCCCACACAAACGAATGCTCCACATGCGGGTTTCACATGCCACCAACTCCACATTCACAGGCAACGTCAGAGCCACAGCCGTTTTCAGATAGCCCTCAATGCAAAGGCACTAGACGCAAATATTGGTGTGAGAGCTAATTCAATCAAGGAAACACTGCATGTTGGTGAAGGGCATACTGAAGAAGGATCAGCCGAGTGGTTCTTGTGGGAGAACAACTCCATTTGGCTCACTAACTTCACACACCATCAGGCTTCCAAGCAGCTCTCAAGGAAACTCAGTTTTCACACTCTATGCTTAGTGCCCTTTGAGAGCCTAGGACGGAAATGAAGCTTGGTGAGCATCCCACACAAACGAATGCTCCACATGCGGGTTTCACATGCCACCAACTCCACATTCTCAGGCAACCTCAGCGCCACAGCCGTTTTCAGATAGCCCTCAATGCAAAGGCTCTAGATGCAAATATTGGTGTGAGAGCTAATTCAATCAAGGAAACACTGCATGTTGGTGAAGGGCATATTGAAGAAGGATCAGCCGAGTGGTTCTTGTGGGAGAGCAACTCCATTTGGCTCACTAACTTCACACACCATCAGGTTCCAAGCAGCTCTCAAGGAAACTCAGTTTTCACACTCTATGCTTAGTGCGCTTTGACTGCCTAGGACTGAAATGAAGCTTGGTGAGCATCCCACACAAACAAATGCTCCACATGCGGGTTTCACATGCCACCAACTCCACATTCTCAGGCAACTTCAGCGCCACAGCCGTTTTCAGATAGCCCTCAATGCAAAGGCTTTAGACGCAAATATTGGTGTGAGAGCTAATTCAATCAAGGAAACACTGCATGTTGGTGAAGGGCATATTGAAGAAGTATCAGCCGAGTGGTTCTTGTGGGAGAACAACTCCATTTGGCTCACTAACTTCACACACCATCAGGCTTCCAAGCAGCTCTCAAGGAAACTCAGTTTTCACACTCTATGCTTAGTGCCCTTTGAGTGCATTATCTAGGAATGAACCTGGTAGAGCATCCCACACAAAAGAATGCTCCACATGCGGGTTTCACATGCCAGCAACTCCACATTCACAGGCAACTTCAGCGCCACAGCCGCTTTCAGATATCCCTCAATGCAAAGGCTTTAGACGCAAATATTTGTGTGAGAGCTAATTCAATGAAGGAAACACTGCATGTTGGTGAAGGGCATATTGAAGAAGGATCAGCCGAGTGGTTCTTGTGGGAGAACAACTCCATTTGGCTCACTAACTTCACACACCATCAGGCTTCCAAGCAGCTCTCAAGGAAACTCAGTTTTCACACTCTATGCTTAGTGCCCTTTGAGTGCCTAGGACTGAAATGAATATTGGTGAGCATCCCACACAAACGAATGCTCCTCATGCTGGTTTCACATGCCACCAACTCCACATTCACAGGCAACGTCAGAGCCACAGCCGTCTTCAGATAGCCCTCAATGCAAAGGCTCTAGACGCAAATATTGGTGTGAGAGCTAATTCAGTGAAGGAAACACTGCATGTTGGTGAAGGGCGTATTGAAGAAGGATCAGCCGAGTGGTTCTTGTGGGAGAACAACTCGATTTGGCCCACTAACTTCACACACCATCAGGTTCCAAGCAGCTCTCAAGGAAACTCAGTTTTCACACTCTATGCTTAGTGCCCTTTGAGAGCCTAGGACGGAAATGAAGCTTGTTGAGCATCCCACACAAACGAATGCTCCACATGCGGGTTTCACATGCCACCAACTCCACATTCTCAGGCAACTTCAGCGCCACAGCCATTTTCAGATAGCCCTCAATGAAAAGGCTCTAGACGCAAATATTGTTGTGAGAGCTAATTCAGTGAAGGAAACACTGCATGTTGGTGAAGGGCATATTGAAGAAGGATCAGCCGAGTGGTTCTTGTGGGAGAACAACTCCATTTGGCTCACTAACTTCACACACCATCAGGCTTCCAAGCAGCTCTCAAGGAAACTCAGTTTTCACACTCTATGCTTAGTGCCCTTTGAGAGCCTAGGACGGAAATGAAGCTTGGTGAGCATCCCACACAAACGAATGCTCCACATGCAGGTTTCACATGCCACCAACTCCACATTCACAGGCAACTTAAGCGCCACAGCCATTTTAAGAAAGCCTTCAGTGCAAAGGCTCTAGAACCAAATATTGGTGTGAGAGCTAATTCAATCAAGGAAACACTGCATGTTGGTGAAGGGCATATTGAAGAAGGATCAGCCGAGTGGTTCTTGTGGGAGAACAACTCCATTTGGCTCACTAACTTCACACACCATCAGGCTTCCAAGCAGCTCTCAAGGAAACTCAGTTTTCACACTCTATGCTTAGTGCCCTTTGAGTGCATTATCTAGGAATGAACCTGGTAGAGCATCCCACACAAACAAATGCTCCACATGCGGGTTTCACATGCCACCAACTCCACATTCTCAGGCAACTTCAGCGCCACAGCCATTTTCAGATAGCCCTCAATGAAAAGGCTCTAGACGCAAATATTGTTGTGAGAGCTAATTCAGTGAAGGAAACACTGCATGTTGGTGAAGGGCATATTGAAGAAGGATCAGCCGAGTGGTTCTTGTGGGAGAACAACTCCATTTGGCTCACTAACTTCACACACCATCAGGCTTCCAAGCAGCTCTCAAGGAAACTCAGTTTTCACACTCTATGCTTTGTCTGCTTTGAGGGCCTAGGACTGAAATGAAGCTTGGTGAGCATCCCACACAAACAAATGCTCCACATGCGGGTTTCACATGCCACCAACTCCACATTCTCAGGCAACTTCAGCGCCACAGCAGTTTTCAGATAGCCCTCAATGTAAAGGATCTAGATGCAAATATTGGTGTGAGAGCTAATTCAATCAAGGAAACAATGCATGTTGGTGAAGGGCATATTGAAGAAGGATCAGCTGAGTGGTTCTTGTGGGAGAACAACTCCATTTGGCTCACTAACTTCACACACCATCAGGCTTCCAAGTAGCTCTCAAGGAAACTCAGTTTTCACACTCTATGCTTAGTGCGCTTTGAGTGCATTATCTAGGAATGAACCTGGTACAGCATCCCACACAAACAAATGCTCCACATGCGGGTTTCACATGCCACCAACTCCACATTCTCGGGCAACTTCAGCACCACAGCCGTTTTCAGATAGCCCTCAATGCAAAGGCTCTAGACACAAATATTGGTGTGAGAGCTAATTCAATCAAGGAAACACTGCATGTTGGTGAAGGGCATATTGAAGAAGGATCAGCTGAGTGGTTCTTGTGGGAGAACAACTCCATTTGGCTCACTAACTTCACACACCATCAGGCTTCCAAGCAGCTCTCAAGGAAACTCAGTTTTCACACTCTATGCTTAGTGCGCTTTGACTGCCTAGGACTGAAATGAAGCTTGGTGAGCATCCCACACAAACGAATGCTCCACATGCGGGTTTCACATGCCACCAACTCCACATTCTCAGGCAACTTCAGCGCCACAGCCGTTTTCAGATAGCACTCAATGCAAAGGCTCTAGACGCAAATATTGGTGTGAGAGCTAATTCAATCAAGGAAACACTGCATGTTGGTGAAGGGCATATTGAAGAAGGATCAGCCGAGTGGTTCTTGTGGGAGAACAACTCCATTTGGCTCACTAACTTCACACACCATCAGGCTTCCAAGCAGCTCTCAAGGAAACTCAGTTTTCACACTCTATGCTTAGTGCCCTTTGAGTGCATTATCTAGGAATGAACCTGGTAGAGCATCCCACACAAACAAATGCTCCACATGCTGGTTTCACATGCCACCAACTCCACATTCTCAGGCAACTTCAGCCCCACAGCTGTTTTCAGATAGCCCTCAATGCAAAGGCTCTAGACGCAAATATTAGTGTGAGAGCTAATTCAGTGAAGGAAACACTGCATGTTGGTGAAGGGCATATTGAAGAAGGATCAGCCGAGTGGTTCTTGTGGGAGAACAACTCCATTTGGCTCACTAACTACACACACCATCAGGCTTCCAAGCAGCTCTCAAGGAAACTCAGTTTTCACACTCTATGCTTAGTGCCCTTTGAGTGCATTATCTAGGAATGAACCTGGTAGAGCATCCCACACAAACAAATGCTCCACATGCGGGTTTCACATGCCACCAACTCCACATTCTCAGGCAACTTCAGCGCCACAGCCGCTTTCAGATATCCCTCAATGCAAAGGCTTTAGACGCAAATATTGGTGTGACAGCTAATTCAATGAAGGAAACACTGCATGTTGGTGAAGGGCATATTGAAGAAGGATCAGCCGAGTGGTTCTTGTGGGAGAACAACTCCATTTGGCTCACTAACTTCACACACCATCAGGCTTCCAAGCAGCTCTCAAGGAAACTCAGTTTTCACACTCTATGCTTAGTGCCCTTTGAGTGCATTATCTAGGAATGAACCTGGTAGAGCATCCCACACAAAAGAATGCTCCACATGCGGGTTTCACATGCCAGCAACTCCACATTCACAGGCAACTTCAGCGCCACAGCCGCTTTCAGATAGCCCTCAATGCAAAGGCTTTAGACGCAAATATTTGTGTGAGAGCTAATTCAATGAAGGAAACACTGCATGTTGGTGAAGGGCATATTGAAAAAGGATCAGCCGAGTGGTTCTTGTGGGAGAACAACTCCATTTGGCTCACTAACTTCACACACCATCAGGCTTCCAAGCAGCTCTCAAGGAAACTCAGTTTTCACACTCTATGCTTAGTGCCCTTTGAGTGCCTAGGACTGAAATGAATATTGGTGAGCATCCCACACAAACGAATGCTCCACATGCTGGTTTCACATGCCACCAACTCCACATTCTCAGGCAACGTCAGAGCCACAGCCGTTTTCAGATAGCCCTCAATGCAAAGGCTCTAGACGCAAATATTGGTGTGAGAGCTAATTCAGTGAAGGAAACACTGCATGTTGGTGAAGGGCATATTGAAGAAGGATCAGCCGAGTGGTTCTTGTGGGAGAACAACTCCATTTGGCTCACTAACTTCACACACCATCAGGTTCCAAGCAGCTCTCAAGGAAACTCAGTTTTCACACTCTATGCTTAGTGCCCTTTGAGAGCCTAGGACGGAAATGAAGCTTGTTGAGCATCCCACACAAACGAATGCTCCACATGCGGGTTTCACATGCCACCAACTCCACATTCTCAGGCAACCTCAGCGCCACAGCCGTTTTCAGATAGTCCTCAATGTAAAGGCTCTAGATGCAAATATTGGTGTGAGAGCTAATTCAATCAAGGAAACACTGCATGTTGGTGAAGGGCATATTGAAGAAGGATCAGCCGAGTGGTTCTTGTGGGAGAGCAACTCCATTTGGCTCACTAACTTCACACACCATCAGGTTCCAAGCAGCTCTCAAGGAAACTCAGTTTTCACACTCTATGCTTAGTGCCCTTTGAGAGCCTAGGACGGAAATGAAGCTTGGTGAGCATCCCACACAAACGAATGCTCCACATGCAGGTTTCACATGCCACCAACTCCACATTCACAGGCAACTTAAGCGCCACAGCCATTTTAAGAAAGCCTTCAGTGCAAAGGCTCTAGAACCAAATATTGGTGTGAGAGCTAATTCAATCAAGGAAACACTGCATGTTGGTGAAGGGCATATTGAAGAAGGATCAGCCGAGTGGTTCTTGTGGGAGAACAACTCCATTTGGCTCACTAACTTCACACACCATCAGGCTTCCAAGCAGCTCTCAAGGAAACTCAGTTTTCACACTCTATGCTTAGTGCCCTTTGAGTGCATTATCTAGGAATGAACCTGGTAGAGCATCCCACACAAACAAATGCTCCACATGCGGGTTTCACATGCCACCAACTCCACATTCTCAGGCAACTTCAGCGCCACAGCCATTTTCAGATAGCCCTCAATGCAAAGGCTCTAGACGCAAATATTGTTGTGAGAGCTAATTCAGTGAAGGAAACACTGCATGTTGGTGAAGGGCATATTGAAGAAGGATCAGCCGAGTGGTTCTTGTGGGAGAACAACTCCATTTGGCTCACTAACTTCACACACCATCAGGCTTCCAAGCAGCTCTCAAGGAAACTCAGTTTTCACACTCTATGCTTTGTGTGCTTTGAGGGCCTAGGACTGAAATGAATATTGGTGAGCATCCCACACAAACAAATGCTCCACATGCGGGTTTCACATGCCACCAACTCCACATTCTCAGGCAACTTCAGCGCCACAGCAGTTTTCAGATAGCCTTCAATGTAAAGGATCTAGATGCAAATATTGGTGTGAGAGCTAATTCAATCAAGGAAACACTGCATGTTGGTGAAGGGCATATTGAAGAAGGATCAGCCGAGTGGTTCTTGTGGGAGAACAACTCCATTTGGCTCACTAACTTCACACACCATCAGGTTCCAAGTAGCTCTCAAGGAAACTCAGTTTTCACACTCTATGCTTAGTGCGCTTTGAGTGAATTATCTAGGAATGAACCTGGTACAGCATCCCACACAAACGAATGCTCCACATGCGGGTTTCACATGCCACCAACTCCACATTCTCGGGCAACTTCAGCGCCACAGCCGTTTTCAGATAGCCCTCAATGCAAAGGCTTTAGACGCAAATATTGGTGTGAGAGCTAATTCAGTGAAGGAAACACTGCATGTTGGTGAAGGGCATATTGAAGAAGGATCAGCCGAGTGGTTCTTGTGGGAGAACAACTCCATTTGGCTCACTAACTTCACACACCATCAGGCTTCCAAGCAGCTCTCAAGGAAACTCAGTTTTCACACTCTATGCTTAGTGCCCTTTGAGTGCATTATCTAGGAATGAACCTGGTAGAGCATCCAACACAAACAAATGCTCCACATGCGGGTTTCACATGCCACCAACTCCACATTCTCAGGCAACTTCAGCGCCACAGCCGTTTTCAGATAGCCCTCAATGCAAAGGCTTTAGACGCAAATATTGGTGTGAGAGCTAATTCAATGAAGGAAACACTGCATGCTGGTGAAGGGCATATTGAAGAAGGATCAGCCGAGTGGTTCTTGTGGGAGAACAACTCCATTTGGCTCACTAACTTCACACACCATCAGGCTTCCAAGCAGCTCTCAAGGAAACTCAGTTTTCACACTCTATGCTTAGTGCCCTTTGAGTGCATTATCTAGGAATGAACCTGGTAGAGCATCCCACACAAACGAATGCTCCACATGCGGGTTTCACATGCCAGCAACTCCACATTCACAGGCAACTTCAGCGCCACAGCCGCTTTCAGATAGCCCTCAATGCAAAGGCTTTAGACGCAAATATTTGTGTGAGAGCTAATTCAATGAAGGAAACACTGCATGTTGGTGAAGGGCATATTGAAGAAGGATCAGCCGAGTGGTTCTTGTGGGAGAACAACTCCATTTGGCTCACTAACTTCACACACCATCAGGCTTCCAAGCAGCTCTCAAGGAAACTCAGTTTTCACACTCTATGCTTAGTGCCCTTTGAGAGCCTAGGACGGAAATGAAGCTTGGTGAGCATCCCACACAAACGAATGCTCCACATGCGGGTTTCACATGCCACCAACTCCACATTCTCGGGCAACTTCAGCACCACAGCCGTTTTCAGATAGCCCTCAATGCAAAGGCTCTAGACACAAATATTGGTGTGAGAGCTAATTCAATGAAGGAAACACTGCATGTTGGTGAAGGGCATATTGAAGAAGGATCAGCCGAGTGGTTCTTGTGGGAGAACAACTCCATTTGGCTCACTAACTTCACACACCATCAGGCTTCCAAGCAGCTCTCAAGGAAACTCAGTTTTCACACTCTATGCTTAGTGCGCTTTGACTGCCTAGGACTGAAATGAAGCTTGGTGAGCATCCCACACAAACGAATGCTCCACATGCGGGTTTCACATGCCACCAACTCCACATTCTCAGGCAACTTCAGCGCCACAGCCGTTTTCAGATAGTCCTCAATGCAAAGGCTCTAGACGCAAATATTGGTGTGAGAGCTAATTCAATCAATGAAACAATGCATGTTGGTGAAGGGCATATTGAAGAAGGATCAGCCGAGTGGTTCTTGTGGGAGAACAACTCCATTTGGCTCACTAACTTCACACACCATCAGGCTTCCAAGCAGCTCTCAAGGAAACTCAGTTTTCACACTCTATGCTTAGTGCCCTTTGTGTGCATTATCTAGGAATGAACCTGGTAGAGCATCCCACACAAACAAATGCTCCACATGCGGGTTTCACATGCCACCAACTCCACATTCTCAGGCAACTTCAGCGCCACAGCCATTTTCAAATAGCCCTCAATGCAAAGGCTCTAGACACAAATATTGGTGTGAGAGCTAATTCAGTGAAGGAAACACTGCATGTTGGTGAAGGGCATATTGAAGAAGGATCAGCCGAGTGGTTCTTGTGGGAGAACAACTCCATTTGGCTCACTAACTTCACACACCATCAGGCTTCCAAGCAGCTCTCAAGGAAACTCAGTTTTCACACTCTATGCTTAGTGCCCTTTGAGTGCCTAGGACTGAAATGAATATCGGTGAGCATCCCACACAAACAAATGCTCCACATGCGGGTTTCACATGCCACCAACTCCACATTCACAGGCAACGTCAGCGCCACAGCCGTTTTCAGATAGCCCTCAATGCAAAGGCTCTAGACGCAAATATTGTTGTGAGAGCTAATTCAATCAAGGAAACACTGCATTTTGGTGAAGGGCATATTGAAGAAGGATCAGCCGAGTGGTTCTTGTGGAAGAACAACTCCATTTGGCTCACTAAATTCACACACCATCAGGCTTCCAAGCAGCTCTCTATGAAACGCAGTTTTCACACTCTATGCTTAGTGCGCCCTTTGAGTGCATTATCTAGGAATGAACCTGGTAGAGCATCCCACAGAAACAAATGTTCCACATGCGGGTTTCACATGCCACCAACTCCACATTCTCGGGCAACTTCAGCGCCACAGCCGTTTTCAGATAGCCCTCAATGCAAAGGCTCTAGACGCAAATATTGGTGTGAGAGCTAATTCAATGAAGGAAACACTGCATGTTGGTGAAGGGCATATTGAAGAAGGATCAGCCGAGTGGTTCTTGTGGGAGAACAACTCCATTTGGCTCACTAACTTCACACACCATCAGGCTTCCAAGTAGCTCTCAAGGAAACTCAGTTTTCACACTATGCTTAGTGTGCTTTGAGTGCCTAGGACTGAAATGAATATTGGTGAGCATCACACAAACAAATGCTCCACATGCGGGTTTCACATGCCACCAACTCCACATTCTCAGGCAACTTCAGCGCCACAGCCGTTTTCAGATAGCCCTCAATGCAAAGGCTCTAGACACAAATATTGGTGTGAGAGCTAATTCAATCAAGGAAACACTGCATGTTGGTGAAGGGCATATTGAAGAAGGATCAGCCGAGTGGTTCTTGTGGGAGAGCAACTCCATTTAGCTCACTAACTTCACACACCATCAGGCTTCCAAGTAGCTCTCAAGGAAACTCAGTTTTCACACTCTATGCTTAGTGCCCTTTGAGTGCATTATCTAGGAATGAACCTGGTAGAGCATCCCACACAAACAAATGCTCCACATGCGGGTTTCACATGCCACCAACTCCACATTCTCGGGCAACTTCAGCGCCACAGCCGTTTTCAGATAGCCCTCACAGCAAAGGCTCTAGACGCAAATATTGTTGTGAGAGCTAATTCAATCAAGGAAACACTGCATGTTGGTGAAGGGCATATTGAAGAAGGATCAGCCGAGTGGTTCTTGTGGGAGAACAACTCCATTTGGCTCACTAACTTCACACACCATCAGGCTTCCAAGCAGCTCTCAAGGAAACTCAGTTTTCACACTCTATGCTTAGTGCCCTTTGAGTGCCTAGGACGGAAATGAAGCTTGGTGAGCATCCCACACAAACGAATGCTCCACATGCGGGTTTCACATGCCACCAACTCCACATTCTCAGGCAACTTCAGCGCCACAGCCGTTTTCAGATAGCCCTCAATGTAAAGGCTCTAGATGCAAATATTGGTGTGAGAGCTAATTCAATCAAGGAAACACTGCATGTTGGTGAAGGGCATATTGAAGAAGGATCAGCCGAGTGGTTCTTGTGGGAGAACAACTCCATTTGGCTCACTAACTTCACACACCATCAGGCTTCCAAGTAGCTCTCAAGGAAACTCAGTTTTCACACTCTATGCTTAGTGCGCTTTGAGTGCATTATCTAGGAATGAACCTGGTACAGCATCCCACACAAACAAATGCTCCACATGCGGGTTTCACATGCCACCAACTCCACATTCTCGGGCAACTTCAGCGCCACCGCCGTTTTCAGATAGCCCTCAATGCAAAGGCTCTAGACACAAATATTGGTGTGAGAGCTAATTCAATCAAGGAAACACTGCATGTTGGTGAAGGGCATATTGAAGAAGGATCAGCCGAGTGGTTCTTGTGGGAGAACAACTCCATTTGGCTCACTAACTTCACACACCATCAGGCTTCCAAGCAGCTCTCAAGGAAACTCAGTTTTCACACTCTATGCTTAGTGCGCTTTGACTGCCTAGGACTGAAATGAAGCTTGGTAGAGCATCCCACACAAACGAATGCTCCACATGCGGGTTTCACATGCCACCAACTCCACATTCTCAGGCAACTTCAGCGCCACAGCCGTTTTCAGATAGCACTCAATGCAAAGGCTCTAGACGCAAATATTGGTGTGAGAGCTAATTCAATCAAGGAAACAATGCATGTTGGTGAAGGGCATATTGAAGAAGGATCAGCCGAGTGGTTCTTGTGGGAGAACAACTCCATTTGGCTCACTAACTTCACACACCATCAGGCTTCCAAGCAGCTCTCAAGGAAACTCAGTTTTCACACTCTATGCTTAGTGCGCTTTGAGTGCCTAGGACTGAAATGAATATTGGTGAGCATCCCACACAAACGAATGCTCCACATGCGGGTTTCACATGCCACCAACTCCACATTCTCAGGCAACTTCAGTGCCACAGCCGTTTTCAGATAGCCCTCAATGTAAAGGCTCTAGACGCAAATATTGGTGTGAGAGCTAATTCAATCAAGGAAACACTGCATGTTGGTGAAGGGCATATTGAAGAAGGATCAGCCGAGTGGTTCTTGTGGGAGAACAACTCCATTTGGCTCACTAACTTCACACACCATCAGGCTTCCAAGCAGCTCTCTATGAAACTCAGTTTTCACACTCTATGCTTAGTGCGCTTTGAGTGCCTAGGACTGAAATGAATATTGGTGAGCATCCCACACAAACGAATGCGCCACATGCGGGTTTCACATGCCACCAACTCCACATTCACAGGCAACGTCAACGCCGCCGCCGTTTTCAGATAGCCCTCAATGCAAAGGCTCTAGACGCAAATATTGGTGTGAGAGCTAATTCAATCAAGGAAACACTGCATGTTGGTGAAGGGCATATTGAAGAAGGATCAGCCGAGTGGTTCTTGTGGGAGAACAACTCCATTTGGCTCACTAACAGCACACACCATCAGGCTTCCAAGTAGCTCTAAGGAAACTCAGTTTTCACACTCTATGCTTAGTGCGTTCTTTGAGTGCATTATCTAGGAATGAACCTGGTAGAGCATCCCACACAAACAAATGCTCCACATGCGGGTTTCACATGCCACCAACTCCACATTCTCAGGCAACTTCAGCGCCACAGCCATTTTCAAATAGCGCTCAATGCAAAGGCTCTAGACGCAAATATTGGTGTGAGAGCTAATTCAGTGAAGGAAACACTGCATTTTGGTGAAGGGCATATTGAAGAAGGATCAGCCGAGTGGTTCTTGTCGGAGAACAACTCCATTTGGCTCACTAACTTCACACACCATCAGGCTTCCAAGCAGCTCTCAAGGAAACTCAGTTTTCACACTCTATGCTTAGTGCGCCCTTTGAGTGCATTATCTAGGAATGAACCTGGTAGAGCATTCCACACAAACAAATGCTCCACATGCGGGTTTCACATGCCACCAACTCCACATTCTCGGGCAACTTCAGCGCCACAGCCGTTTTCAGATAGCCCTCAATGCAAAGGCTCTAGACGCAAATATTGGTGTGAGAGCTAATTCAATGAAGGAAACACTGCATGTTGGTGAAGGGCATATTGAAGAAGGATCAGCCGAGTGGTTCTTGTGGGAGAACAACTCCATTTGGCTCACTAACTTCACACACCATCAGGCTTCCAAGCAGCTCTCAAGGAAACTCAGTTTTCACACTCTATGCTTAGTGCGCTTTGACTGCCTAGGACTGAAATGAAGCTTGGTGAGCATCCCACACAAACGAATGCTCCACATGCGGGTTTCACATGCCACCAACTCCACATTCACAGGCAACGTCAGCGCCACAGCCGTTTTCAGATAGCCCTCAATGCAAAGGCTCTAGACGCAAATATTGGTGTGAGAGCTAATTCAATGAAGGAAACACTGCATGTTGGTGAAGGGCATATTGAAGAAGGATCAGCCGAGTGGTTCTTGTGGGAGAACAACTCCATTTGGCTCACTAACTTCACACACCATCAGGCTTCCAAGCAGCTCTCAAGGAAACTCAGTTTTCACACTCTATGCTTAGTGCCCTTTGAGTGCATTATCTAGGAATGAACCTGGTAGAGCATCCCACACAAACAAATGCTCCACATGCGGGTTTCACATGCCACCAACTCCACATTCTCAGGCAACTTCAGCGCCACAGCCATTTTCAGATAGCCCTCAATGCAAAGGCTCTAGACGCAAATATTGTTGTGAGAGCTAATTCAGTGAAGGAAACACTGCATGTTGGTGAAGGGCATATTGAAGAAGGATCAGCCGAGTGGTTCTTGTGGGAGAACAATTCCATTTGGCTCACTAACTTCACACACCATCAGGCTTCCAAGCAGCTCTCAAGGAAACTCAGTTTTCACACTCTATGCTTAGTGTGCTTTGAGGGCCTAGGACTGAAATGAATATTGGTGAGCATCCCACACAAACAAATGCTCCACATGCGGGTTTCACATGCCACCAACTCCACATTCTCAGGCAACTTCAGCGCCACAGCAGTTTTCAGATAGCCCTCAATGCAAAGGATCTAGATGCAAATATTGGTGTGAGAGCTAATTCAATCAAGGAAACACTGCATGTTGGTGAAGGGCATATTGAAGAAGGATCAGCCGAGTGGTTCTTGTGGGAGAACAACTCCATTTGGCTCACTAACTTCACACACCATCAGGCTTCCAAGTAGCTCTCAAGGAAACTCAGTTTTCACACTCTATGCTTAGTGCGCTTTGAGTGCATTATCTAGGAATGAACCTGGTACAGCATCCCACACAAACAAATGCTCCACATGCGGGTTTCACATGCCACCAACTCCACATTCTCGGGCAACTTCAGCGCCACCGCCGTTTTCAGATAGCCCTCAATGCAAAGGCTCTAGACACAAATATTGGTGTGAGAGCTAATTCAATCAAGGAAACACTGCATGTTGGTGAACGGCATATTGAAGAAGGATCAGCCGAGTGGTTCTTGTGGGAGAACAACTCCATTTGGCTCACTAACTTCACACACCATCAGGCTTCCAAGCAGCTCTCAAGGAAACTCAGTTTTCACACTCTATGCTTAGTGCGCTTTGACTGCCTAGGACTGAATGAAGCTTGGTGAGCATCCCACACAAACGAATGCTCCACATGCGGGTTTCACATGCCACCAACTCCACATTCTCAGGCAACTTCAGCGCCACAGCCGTTTCAGATAGCCCTCAATGCAAAGGCTCTAGACGCAAATATTGGTGTGAGAGCTAATTCAATCAAGGAAACAATGCATGTTGGTGAAGGGCATATTGAAGAAGGATCAGCCGAGTGGTTCTTGTGGGAGAACAACTCCATTTGGCTCACTAACTTCACACACCATCAGGCTTCCAGCAGCTCTCAAGGAAACTCAGTTTTCACACTCTATGCTTAGTGCCCTTTGAGTGCATTATCTAGGAATGAACCTGTAGAGCATCCCACACAAACAAATGCTCCACATGCGGGTTTCACATGCCACCAACTCCACATTCTCAGGCAACTTCAGCGCCACAGCCATTTTCAATAGCCCCCATGCAAAGGCTCTAGACGCAAATATTTGTGTGAGAGCTAATTCAGTGAAGGAAAACACTTGTGAAGGGCATATTGAAGAAGGATCAGCCGAGTGGTTCTTGTGGGAGAACAACTCCATTTGGCTCACTAACTTCACACACCATCAGGCTTCCAAGCAGCTCTCAAGGAAACTCAGTTTTCACACTCTATGCTTAGTGCCCTTTGAGTGCCTAGGACTGAAATGAATATCGGTGAGCATCCCACACAAACAAATGCTCCACATGCGGGTTTCACATGCCACCAACTCCACATTCTCAGGCAACGTCAGCGCCACAGCCGTTTTCAGATAGCCCTCAATGCAAAGGCTCTAGACGCAAATATTGTTGTGAGAGCTAATTCAATCAAGGAAACACTGCATTTTGGTGAAGGGCATATTGAAGAAGGATCAGCCGAGTGGTTCTTGTGGAAGAACAACTCCATTTGGCTCACTAACTTCACACACCATCAGGCTTCCAAGCAGCTCTCTATGAAACTCAGTTTTCACACTCTATGCTTAGTGCGCCCTTTGAGTGCATTATCTAGGAATGAACCTGGTAGAGCATCCCACACAAACAAATGCTCCACATGCGGGTTTCACATGCCACCAACTCCACATTCTCGGGCAACTTCAGCGCCACAGCCGTTTTCAGATAGCCCTCAATGCAAAGGCTCTAGATGCAAATATTGGTGTGAGAGCTAATTCAATGAAGGAAACACTGCATGTTGGTGAAGGGCATATTGAAGAAGGATCAGCCGAGTGGTTCTTGTGGGAGAACAACTCCATTTGGCTCACTAACTTCACACACCATCAGGCTTCCAAGTAGCTCTCAAGGAAACTCAGTTTTCACACTCTATGCTTAGTGTGCTTTGAGTGCCTAGGACTGAAATGAATATTGGTGAGCATCACACAAACAAATGCTCCACATGCGGGTTTCACATGCCACCAACTCCACATTCTCAGGCAACTTCAGCGCCACAGCCGTTTTCAGATAGCCCTCAATGCAAAGGCTCTAGACACAAATATTGGTGTGAGAGCTAATTCAATCAAGGAAACACTGCATGTTGGTGAAGGGCATATTGAAGAAGGATCAGCCGAGTGGTTCTTGTGGGAGAGCAACTCCATTTAGCTTACTAACTTCACACACCATCAGGCTTCCAAGTAGCTCTCAAGGAAACTCAGTTTTCACACTCTATGCTTAGTGCCCTTTGAGTGCATTATCTAGGAATGAACCTGGTAGAGCATCCCACACAAACAAATGCTCCACATGCGGGTTTCACATGCCACCAACTCCACATTCTCGGGCAACTTCAGCGCCACAGCCGTTTTCAGATAGCCCTCACAGCAAAGGCTCTAGACGCAAATATTGTTGTGAGAGCTAATTCAATCAAGGAAACACTGCATGTTGGTGAAGTGCATATTGAAGAAGGATCAGCCGAGTGGTTCTTGTGGGAGAACAACTCCATTTGGCTCACTAACTTCACACACCATCAGGCTTCCAAGCAGCTCTCAAGGAAACTCAGTTTTCACACTCTATGCTTAGTGCCCTTTGAGTGCCTAGGACTGAAATGAATATCGGTGAGCATCCCACACAAACGAATGCTCCACATGCGGGTTTCACATGCCACCAACTCCACATTCTCAGGCAACTTCAGCGCCACAGCCGTTTTCAGATAGCCCTCAATGCAAAGGCTCTAGATGCAAATATTGGTGTGAGAGCTAATTCAATCAAGGAAACACTGCATGTTGGTGAAGGGCATATTGAAGAAGGATCAGCCGAGTGATTCTTGTGGGAGAACAACTCCATTTGGCTCACTAACTTCACACACCATCAGGCTTCCAAGTAGCTCTCAAGGAAACTCAGTTTTCACACTCTATGCTTAGTGCGCTTTGAGTGCATTATCTAGGAATGAACCTGGTACAGCATCCCACACAAACAAATGCTCCACATGCGGGTTTCACATGCCACCAACTCCACATTCTCGGGCAACTTCAGCGCCACCGCCGTTTTCAGATAGCCCTCAATGCAAAGGCTCTAGACACAAATATTGGTGTGAGAGCTAATTCAATCAAGGAAACACTGCATGTTGGTGAAGGGCATATTGAAGAAGGATCAGCCGAGTGGTTCTTGTGGGAGAACAACTCCATTTGGCTCACTAACTTCACACACCATCAGGCTTCCAAGCAGCTCTCAAGGAAACTCAGTTTTCACACTCTATGCTTAGTGCGCTTTGACTGCCTAGGACTGAAATGAAGCTTGGTAGAGCATCCCACACAAACGAATGCTCCACATGCGGGTTTCACATGCCACCAACTCGACATTCTCAGGCAACTTCAGCGCCACAGCCGTTTTCAGATAGCCCTCAATGCAAAGGCTCTAGACGCAAATATTGGTGTGAGAGCTAATTCAATCAAGGAAACAATGCATGTTGGTGAAGGGCATATTGAAGAAGGATCAGCCGAGTGGTTCTTGTGGGAGAACAACTCCATTTGGCTCACTAACTTCACACACCATCAGGCTTCCAAGCAGCTCTCAAGGAAACTCAGTTTTCACACTCTATGCTTAGTGCGCTTTGAGTGCCTAGGACTGAAATGAATATTGGATAGCATCCCACACAAACGAATGCTCCACATGCGGGTTTCACATGCCACCAACTCCACATTCTCAGGCAACTTCAGCGCCACAGCCGTTTTCAGATAGCCCTCAATGTAAAGGCTCTAGACGCAAATATTGGTGTGAGAGCTAATTCAATCAAGGAAACACTGCATGTTGGTGAAGGGCATATTGAAGAAGGATCAGCCGAGTGGTTCTTGTGGGAGAACAACTCCATTTGGCTCACTAACTTCACACACCATCAGGCTTCCAAGCAGCTCTCTATGAAACTCAGTTTTCACACTCTATGCTTAGTGCGCTTTGAGTGCCTAGGACTGAAATGAATATTGGTGAGCATCCCACACAAACGAATGCGCCACATGCGGGTTTCACATGCCACCAACTCCACATTCACAGGCAACGTCAACGCCGCCGCCGATTTCAGATAGCCCTCAATGCAAAGGCTCTAGACGCAAATATTGGTGTGAGAGCTAATTCAATCAAGGAAACACTGCATGTTGGTGAAGGGCATATTGAAGAAGGATCAGCCAAGTGGTTCTTGTGGGAGAACAACTCCATTTGGCTCACTAACAGCACACACCATCAGGCTTCCAAGTAGCTCTAAGGAAACTCAGTTTTCACACTCTATGCTTAGTGCGCCCTTTGAGTGCATTATCTAGGAATGAACCTGGTAGAGCATCCCACACAAACAAATGCTCCACATGCGGGTTTCACATGCCACCAACTCCACATTCTCAGGCAACTTCAGCGCCACAGCCATTTTCAAATAGCCCTCAATGCAAAGGCTCTAGACGCAAATATTGGTGTGAGAGCTAATTCAGTGAAGGAAACACTGCATGTTGGTGAAGGGCATATTGAAGAAGGATCAGCCGAGTGGTTCTTGTGGGAGAACAACTCCATTTGGCTCACTAACTTCACACACCATCAGGCTTCCAAGCAGCTCTCTATGAAACTCAGTTTTCACACTCTATGCTTAGTGCGCCCTTTGAGTGCATTATCTAGGAATGAACCTGGTAGAGCATCCCACACAAACAAATGCTCCACATGCGGGTTTCACATGCCACCAACTCCACATTCTCGGGCAACTTCAGCGCCACAGCCGTTTTCAGATAGCCCTCAATGCAAAGGCTCTAGACGCAAATATTGGTGTGAGAGCTAATTCAATGAAGGAAACACTGCATGTTGGTGAAGGGCATATTGAAGAAGGATCAGCCGAGTGGTTCTTGTGGGAGAACAACTCCATTTGGCTCACTAACTTCACACACCATCAGGCTTCCAAGTAGCTCTCAAGGAAACTCAGTTTTCACACTATGCTTAGTGTGCTTTGAGTGCCTAGGACTGAAATGAATATTGGTGAGCATCACACAAACAAATGCTCCACATGCGGGTTTCACATGCCACCAACTCCACATTCTCAGGCAACTTCAGCGCCACAGCCGTTTTCAGATAGCCCTCAATGCAAAGGCTCTAGACACAAATATTGGTGTGAGAGCTAATTCAATCAAGGAAACACTGCATGTTGGTGAAGGGCATATTGAAGAAGGATCAGCCGAGTGGTTCTTGTGGGAGAGCAACTCCATTTAGCTCACTAGCTTCACACACCATCAGGCTTCAAAGTAGCTCTCAAGGAAACTCAGTTTTCACACTCTATGCTTAGTGCCCTTTGAGTGCATTATCTAGGAATGAACCTGGTAGAGCATCCCACACAAACAAATGCTCCACATGCGGGTTTCACATGCCACCAACTCCACATTCTCAGGCTACTTCAGCGCCACAGCCGTTTTCAGATAGCCCTCAATGCAAAGGCTCTAGACACAAATATTGGTGTGAGAGCTAATTCAATGAAGGAAACACTGCATGTTGGTGAAGGGCATATTGAAGAAGGATCAGCCGAGTGGTTCTTGTGGGAGAACAACTCCATTTGGCTCACTAACTTCACACACCATCAGGCTTCCAAGCAGCTCTCAAGGAAACTCAGTTTTCACACTCTATGCTTAGTGCGCTTTGACTGCCTAGGACTGAAATGAAGCTTGGTAGAGCATCCCACACAAACAAATGCTCCACATGCGGGTTTCACATGCCACCAACTCCACATTCTCAGGCAACTTCAGCGCCACAGCCGTTTTCAGATAGCACTCAATGCAAAGGCTCTAGACGCAAATATTGGTGTGAGAGCTAATTCAATCAAGGAAACAATGCATGTTGGTGAAGGGCATATTGAAGAAGGATCAGCCGAGTGGTTCTTGTGGGAGAACAACTCCATTTGGCTCACTAACTTCACACACCATCAGGCTTCCAAGCAGCTCTCAAGGAAACTCAGTTTTCACACTCTATGCTTAGTGCCCTTTGAGTGCATTATCTAGGAATGAACCTAGTAGAGCATCCAACACAAACAAATGCTCCACATGCGGGTTTCACATGCCACCAACTCCACATTCTCAGGCAACTTCAGCGCCACAGCCGTTTTCAGATAACCCTCAATGCAAAGGCTCTAGACACAAATATTGGTGTGAGAGCTAATTCAATCAAGGAAACACTGCATGTTGGTGAAGGGCATATTGAAGAAGGATCAGCCGAGTGGTTCTTGTGGGAGAGCAACTCCATTTAGCTCACTAACTTCACACACCATCAGGCTTCCAAGTAGCTCTCAAGGAAACTCAGTTTTCACACTCTATGCTTAGTGCCCTTTGAGTGCATTATCTAGGAATGAACCTGGTAGAGCATCCCACACAAACAAATGCTCCACATGCGGGTTTCACATGCCACCAACTCCACATTCTCGGGCAACTTCAGCGCCACAGCCGTTTTCAGATAGCCCTCAATGCAAAGGCTCTAGACGCAAATTTTGTTGTGAGAGCTAATTCAATCAAAGAAACACTGCATGTTGGTGAAGGGCATATTGAAGAAGGATCAGCCGAGTGGTTCTTGTGGGAGAACAACTCCATTTGGCTCACTAACTTCACACACCATCAGGCTTCCAAGCAGCTCTCAAGGAAACTCAGTTTTCACACTCTATGCTTAGTGCCCTTTGAGTGCCTAGGACTGAAATGAAGCTTGGTGAGCATCCCACACAAACGAATGCTCCACATGCGGGTTTCACATGCCACCAACTCCACATTCTCAGGCAACTTCAGCGCCACAGCCGTTTTCAGATAGCCCTCAATGTAAAGGCTCTAGATGCAAATATTGGTGTGAGAGCTAATTCAATCAAGGAAACACTGCATGTTGGTGAAGGGCATATTGAAGAAGGATCAGCCGAGTGGTTCTTGTGGGAGAACAACTCCATTTGGCTCACTAACTTCACACACCATCAGGCTTCCAAGCAGCTCTCAAGGAAACTCAGTTTTCACACTCTATGCTTAGTGCGCTTTGAGTGCCTAGGACTGAAATGAAGCTTGGTGAGCATCCCACACAAACGAATGCTCCACATGCGGGTTTCACATGCCACCAACTCCACATTCACAGGCAACGTCAACGCCGCCGCCGTTTTCAGATAGCCCTCAATGCAAAGGCTCTAGAACCAAATATTGGTGTGAGAGCTAATTCAATCAAGGAAACACTACATGTTGGTGAAGGGCATATTGAAGAAGGATCAGCCGAGTGGTTCTTGTGGGAGAACAACTCCATTTGGCTCACTAACAGCACACACCATCAGGCTTCCAAGTAGCTCTAAGGAAACTCAGTTTTCACACTCTATGCTTAGTGCGCCCTTTGAGTGCATTATCTAGGAATGAACCTGGTAGAGCATCCCACACAATCAAATGCTCCACATGCGGGTTTCACATGCCACCAACTCCACATTCTCAGGCAACTTCAGCGCCACAGCCATTTTCAGTTAGCCCTCAATGCTAAGGCTCTAGATGCAAATATTGGTGTGAGAGCTAATTCAATCAAGGAAACACTGCATGTTGGTGAAGGGCATATTGAAGAAGGATCAGTCGAGTGGTTCTTGTGGGAGAACAACTCCATTTGGCTCACTAACTTCACACACCATCAGGCTTCCAAGCAGCTCTCAAGGAAACTCAGTTTTCACACTCTATGCTTAGTGTGCTTTGAGTGCCTAGGACTGAAATGAATATTGGTGAGCATCCCACACAAACGAATGCTCCACATGCGGGTTTCAAATGCCACCAACTCCACATTCACAGGCAACGTCAACGCCGCCGCCGTTTTCAGATAGCCCTCAATGCAAAGGCTCTAGATGCAAATATTGGTGTGAGAGCTAATTCAATGAAGGTAACACTGCATGTTGGTGAAGGGCATATTGAAGAAGGATCAGCCGAGTGGTTCTTGTGGGAGAACAACTCCATTTGGCTCACTAACTTCACACACCATCAGGCTTCCAAGCAGCTCTCAAGGAAACTCAGTTTTCACACTCTATGCTTAGTGCGCTTTGACTGCCTAGGACTGAAATGAAGCTTGGTAGAGCATCCCACACAAACGAATGCTCCACATGCGGGTTTCACATGCCACCAACTCCACATTCTCAGGCAACTTCAGCGCCACAGCCGTTTTCAGATAGCCCTCAATGCAAAGGCTCTAGACACAAATATTGGTGTGAGAGCTAATTCAATCAAGGAAACACTGCATGTTGGTGAAGGGCATATTGAAGAAGGATCAGCCGAGTGGTTCTTGTGGGAGAACAACTCCATTTGGCTCACTAACTTCACACACCATCAGGCTTCCAAGCAGCTCTCAAGGAAACTCAGTTTTCACACTCTATGCTTAGTGCCCTTTGAGTGCCTAGGACTGAAATGAAGCTTGGTGAGCATCCCACACAAACGAATGCTCCACATGCGGGTTTCACATGCCACCAACTCCACATTCTCAGGCAACTTCAGCGCCACAGCCGTTTTCAGATAGCCCTCAATGTAAAGGCTCTAGATGCAAATATTGGTGTGAGAGCTAATTCAATCAAGGAAACACTGCATTTTGGTGAAGGGCATATTGAAGAAGGATCAGCCGAGTGGTTCTTGTGGGAGAACAACTCCATTTGGCTCACTAACTTCACACACCATCAGGCTTCCAAGCAGCTCTCAAGGAAACTCAGTTTTCACACTCTATGCTTAGTGTGCTTTGAGTGCCTAGGACTGAACTGAATATTGGTGAGCATCCCACACAAACGAATGCTCCACATGCGGGTTTCACATGCCACCAACTCCACATTCACAGGCAACGTCAACGCCGCCGCCGTTTTCAGATAGCCCTCAATGCAAAGGCTCTAGACGCAAATATTGGTGTGAGAGCTAATTCAATCAAGGAAACACTGCATGTTGGTGAAGGGCATATTGAAGAAGGATCAGCCGAGTGGTTCTTGTGGGAGAACAACTCCATTTGGCTCACTAACAGCACACACCATCAGGCTTCCAAGTAGCTCTAAGGAAACTCAGTTTTCACACTCTATGCTTAGTGCGCCCTTTGAGTGCATTATCTAGGAATGAACCTGGTAGAGCATCCCACACAATCAAATGCTCCACATGCGGGTTTCACATGCCACCAACTCCACATTCTCAGGCAACTTCAGCGCCACAGCCGTTTTCAGATAGCCCTCAATGCAAAGGCTCTAGACGCAAATATTGGTGTGAGAGCTAATTCAATGAAGGAAACACTGCATGTTGGTGAAGGGCATATTGAAGAAGGATCAGTCGAGTGGTTCTTGTGGGAGAACAACTCCATTTGGCTCACTAACTTCACACACCATCAGGCTTCCAAGCAGCTCTCAAGGAAACTCAGTTTTCACACTCTATGCTTAGTGCCCTTTGAGTGCCTAGGACTGAAATGAATATTGGTGAGCATCCCACACAAACGAATGCTCCACATGCGGGTTTCACATGCCACCAACTCCACATTCACAGGCAACGTCAGCGCCACAGCCGTTTTCAGATAGCCCTCAATGCAAAGGCTCTAGATGCAAATATTGGTGTGAGAGCTAATTCAATGAAGGTAACACTGCATGTTGGTGAAGGGCATATTGAAGAAGGATCAGCCAAGTGGTTCTTGTGGGAGAACAACTCCATTTGGCTCACTAACTTCACACACCATCAGGCTTCCAAGTAGCTCTCAAGGAAACTCAGTTTTCACACTCTATGCTTAGTGCCCTTTGAGTGCATTATCTAGGAATGAACCTGGTAGAGCATCCCACACAAACAAATGCTCCACATGCGGGTTTCACATGCCACCAACTCCACATCGCGGGCAACTTCAGCGCCACAGCCGTTTTCAGATAGCCCTCAATGCAAAGGCTCTAGACGCAAATATTGGTGTGAGAGCTAATTCAATGAAGGAAACACTGCATGTTGGTGAAGGGCATATTGAAGAAGGATCAGCCGAGTGGTTCTTGTGGGAGAACAACTCCATTTGGCTCACTAACTTCACACACCATCAGGCTTCCAAGCAGCTCTCAAGGAAACTCAGTTTTCACACTCTATGCTTAGTGCCCTTTGAGTGCCTAGGACTGAAATGAAGCTTGGTGAGCATCCCACACAAACGAATGCTCCACATGCGGGTTTCACATGCCACCAACTCCACATTCACAGGCAACTTCAGCGCCACAGCCATTTTCAGATAGCCCTCAATGTAAAGGCTAAGGACGCAAATATTGGTGTGAGAGCTAATTCAGTGAAGGAAACACTGCATGTTGGTGAAGGGCATATTGAAGAAGGATCAGCCGAGTGGTTCTTGTGGGAGAACAACTCCATTTGGCTCACTAACTTCACACACCATCAGGCTTCCAAGTAGCTCTCAAGGAAACTCAGTTTTCACACTCTATGCTTAGTGCCCTTTGAGTGCCTAGGACTGAAATGAATATTGGTGAGCATCCCACACAAACGAATGCTCCACATGCGGGTTTCACATGCCACCAACTCCACATTCACAGGCAACGTCAGCGCCACAGCCGTTTTCAGATAGCCCTCAATGCAAAGGCTCTAGACGCAAATATTGGTGTGAGAGCTAATTCAATCAAGGAAACACTGCATGTTGGTGAAGGGCATATTGAAGAAGGATCAGCCGAGTGGTTCTTGTGGGAGAACAACTCCATTTGGCTCACTAACTTCACCCACCATCAGGCTTCCAAGTAACTCTCAAGGAAACTCAGTTTTCACACTCTATGCTTAGTGCCCTTTGAGTGCCTAGGACTGAAATGAATATTGGTGAGCATCCCACACAAACAAATGCTCCACATGCGGGTTTCACATGCCACCAACTCCACATTCTCAGGCAACTGCAGCGCCACAGCCGTTTTCAGATAGCCCTCAATGCAAAGGCTCTAGATGCAAATATTGGTGTGAGAGCTAATTCAGTGAAGGAAACACTGCATGTTGGTGAAGGGCATATTGAAGAAGGATCAGCCGAGTGGTTCTTGTGGGAGAGCAACTCCATTTGGCTCACTAACTTCACACACCATCAGGTTCCAAGCAGCTCTCAAGGAAACTCAGTTTTCACACTCTATGCTTAGTGCCCTTTGAGAGCCTAGGACGGAAATGAAGCTTGGTGAGCATCCCACACAAACGAATGCTCCACATGCAGGTTTCACATGCCACCAACTCCACATTCACAGGCAACTTCAGCGCCACAGCCATTTTAAGATAGCCTTCAGTGCAAAGGCTCTAGAACCAAATATTGGTGTGAGAGCTAATTCAATCAAGGAAACACTGCATGTTGGTGAAGGGCATATTGAAGAAGGATCAGCCGAGTGGTTCTTGTGGGAGAACAACTCCATTTGGCTCACTAACAGCACACACCATCAGGCTTCCAAGCAGCTCTCAAGGAAACTCAGTTTTTATACTCTATGCTTAGTGCGCTTTGAGTGCATTATCTAGGAATGAACCTGGTAGAGTATCCCACACAAACGAATGCTCCACATGCGGGTTTCACATGCCACCAACTCTACATTCTCAGGCAACTTCAGCGCCACAGCCATTTTCAGATAGCCCTCAATGCAAAGGCTCTAGACGCAAATATTGGTGTGAGAGCTAATTCAATCAAGGAAACACTGCATGTTGGTGAAGGGCATATTGAAGAAAGATCAGCCGAGTGGTTCTTGTGGGAGAACAACTCCATTTGGCTCACTAACTTCACACACCATTAGGCTTCCAAGCAGCTCTCAAGGAAACTCAGTTTTCACACTCTATGCTTAGTGCGCTTTGAGTGCCAAGGAAGGAAATGAAGCTTGTTGAGCATCCCACACAAACGAATGCTCCACATGCGGGTTTCACATGCCACCAACTCCACATTCTCAGGCAACTTCAGCGCCACAGCCCTTTTCAGATAGCCCTCAATGTAAAGGCTCTAGATGCAAATATTGGTGTGAGAGCTAATTCAATGAAGGAAACACTGCATGTTGGTGAAGGGCATATTGAAGAAGGATCAGCCGAGTGGTTCTTGTGGGAGAACAACTCCATTTGGCTCACTAACTTCACACACCATCAGGCTTCCAAGCAGCTCTCAAGGAAACTCAGTTTTCACACTCTATGCTTAGTGTCCTTTGAGTGCATTATCTAGGAATGAACCTGGTAGAGCATCCCACACAAACAAATGCTCCACATGCGGGTTTCACATGCCACCAACTCCACATTCTCAGGCAACTTCAGCGCCACAGCAGTTTTCAGATAGCCCTCAATGCAAAGGCTCTAGACGCAAATATTGGTGTGAGAGCTAATTCAGTGAAGGAAACACTGCATGTTGGTGAAGGGCATATTGAAGAAGGATCAGCCGAGTGGTTCTTGTGGGAGAACAACTCCATTTGGCTCACTAACTTCACACACCATCAGGCTTCCAAGCAGCTCTCAAGGAAACTCAGTTTTCACACTCTATGCTTAGTGCCCTTTGAGTGCATTATCTAGGAATGAACCTGGTAGAGCATCCCACACAAACAAATGCTCCACATGCGGGTTTCACATGCCACCAACTCCACATTCTCAGGCAACTTCAGCGCCACAGCCATTTTCAGATAGCCCTCAATGCAAAGGCTCTAGACGCAAATATTGGTGTGAGAGCTAATTCAGTGAAGGAAACACTGCATGTTGGTGAAGGGCATATTGAAGAAGGATCAGCCGAGTGGTTCTTGTGGGAGAACAACTCCATTTGGCTCACTAACTTCACACACCATCAGGCTTCCAAGCAGCTCTCAAGGAAACTCAGTTTTCACACTCTATGCTTAGTGCGCTTTGACTGCCTAGGACTGAAATGAAGCTTGGTGAGCATCCCACAGAAACGAATGCTCCACATGCGGGTTTCACATGCCACCAACTCCACATTCTCAGGCAACTTCAGCGCCACAGCCGTTTTCAGATAGCCCTCAATGTAAAGGCTCTAGATGCAAATATTGGTGTGAGAGCTAATTCAATCAAGGAAACACTGCATGTTGGTGAAGGGCATATTGAAGAAGGATCAGCCGAGTGGTTCTTGTGGGAGAGCAACTCCATTTGGCTCACTAACTTCACACACCATCAGGCTTCCAAGTAGCTCTCAAGGAAACTCAGTTTTCACACTCTATGCTTAGTGCCCTTTGAGTGCATTATCTAGGAATGAACCTGGTAGAGCATCCCACACAAACAAATGCTCCACATGCGGGTTTCACATGCCACCAACTCCACATTCTCGGGCAACTTCAGCGCCACAGCCGTTTTCAGATAGCCCTCAATGTAAAGGCTCTAGACGCAAATATTGGTGTGAGAGCTAATTCAATGAAGGAAACACTGCATGTTGGTGAAGGGCATATTGAAGAAGGATCAGCCGAGTGGTTCTTGTGGAAGAACAACTCCATTTGGCTCACTAACTTCACACACCATCAGGCTTCCAAGTAGCTCTCAAGGAAACTCAGTTTTCACACTATGCTTAGTGTGCTTTCAGTGCCTAGGACTGAAATGAATATTGGTGAGCATCACACAAACAAATGCTCCACATGCGGGTTTCACATGCCACCAACTCCACATTCTCAGGCAACTTCAGCGCCACAGCCGTTTTCAGATAGCCCTCAATGTAAAGGCTCTAGATGCCAATATTGGTGTGAGAGCTAATTCAGTGAAGGAAACACTGCATGTTGGTGAAGGGCATATTGAAGAAGGATCAGCCGAGTGGTTCTTGTGGGAGAACAACTCCATTTGGCTCACTAACTTCACACACCA
The DNA here is from genome assembly GCF_030435755.1 of Ochotona princeps. Classification (NCBI taxonomy): domain Eukaryota; kingdom Metazoa; phylum Chordata; class Mammalia; order Lagomorpha; family Ochotonidae; genus Ochotona; species Ochotona princeps. The sequence goes on along the minus strand of NW_026697391.1, from coordinate 44,359 downwards.
TCAGGCTTCCAAGCAGCTCTCAAGGAAACTCAGTTTTCACACTCTATGCTTAGTGCCCTTTGAGTGCCTAGGACTGAAATGAATATTGGTGAGCATCCCACACAAACGAATGCTCCACATGCGGGTTTCACATGCCACCAACTCCACATTCACAGGCAACGTCAGCGCCACAGCCATTTTCAGATAGCCCTCAATGCAAAGGCTCTAGACGCAAATATTGGTGTGAGAGCTAATTCAGTGAAGGAAACACTGCATGTTGGTGAAGGGCATATTGAAGAAGGATCAGCCGAGTGGTTCTTGTGGGAGAACAACTCCATTTGGCTCACTAACTTCACACACCATCAGGCTTAGAAGCAGCTCTCAAGGAAACTCAGTTTTCACACTCTATGCTTAGTGCCCTTTGAGTGCATTATCTAGGAATGAACCTGGTAGAGCATCCCACACAAACAAATGCTCCACATGCGGGTTTCACATGCCACCAACTCCACATTCTCAGGCAACTTCAGCGCCACAGCCATTTTCAGATAGCCCTCAATGCAAAGGCTCTAGACGCAAATATTGGTGTGAGAGCTAATTCAGTGAAGGAAACACTGCATGTTGGTGAAGGGCATATTGAAGAAGGATCAGCCGAGTGGTTCTTGTGGGAGAACAACTCCATTTGGCTCACTAACTTCACACACCATCAGGCTTCCAAGCAGCTCTCAAGGAAACTCAGTTTTCACACTCTATGCTTAGTGCCCTTTGAGTGCCTAGGACTGAAATGAATATTGGTGAGCATCCCACACAAACGAATGCTCCACATGCGGGTTTCACATGCCACCAACTCCACATTCACAGGCAACGTCAGCGCCACAGCCGTTTTCAGATAGCCCTCAATGCAAAGGCTCTAGACGCAAATATTGGTGTGAGAGCTAATTCAATCAAGGAAACACTGCATGTTGGTGAAGGGCATATTGAAGAAGGATCAGCCGAGTGGTTCTTGTGGGAGAACAACTCCATTTGGCTCACTAACAGCACACACCATCAGGCTTCCAAGTATCTCTAAGGAAACTCAGTTTTCACACTCTATGCCTAGTGCGCCCTTTGAGTGCATTATCTAGGAATGAACCTGGTAGAGCATCCCACACAAACAAATGCTCCACATGCGGGTTTCACATGCCACCAACTCCACATTCTCAGGCAACTTCAGCGCCACAGCCGTTTTCAGATAGCCCTCAATGCAAAGGCTCTAGACGCAAATATTGGTGTGAGAGCTAATTCAATCAAGGAAACACTGCATGTTGGTGAAGGGCATATTGAAGAAGGATCAGTCGAGTGGTTCTTGTGGGAGAACAACTCCATTTGGCTCACTAACTTCACACACGATCAGGCTTCCAAGCAGCTCTCAAGGAAACTCAGTTTTCACACTCTATGCTTAGTGCCCTTTGAGTGCCTAGGACTGAAATGAAGCTTGGTGAGCATCCCACACAAACGAATGCTCCACATGCGGGTTTCACATGCCACCAACTCCACATTCACAGGCAACGTCAACGCCGCCGCCGTTTTCAGATAGCCCTCAATGCAAAGGCTCTAGATGCAAATATTGGTGTGAGAGCTAATTCAATGAAGGAAACACTGCATGTTGGTGAAGGGCATATTGAAGAAGGATCAGCCGAGTGGTTCTTGTGGGAGAACAACTCCATTTGGCTCACTAACTTCACACACCATCAGGCTTCCAAGTAGCTCTCAAGGAAACTCAGTTTTCACACTCTATGCTTAGTGCCCTTTGAGTGCATTATCTAGGAATGAACCTGGTAGAGCATCCCACACAAACGAATGCTCCACATGCGGGTTTCACATGCCACCAACTCCACATTCTCAGGCAACTTCAGCGCCACAGCCGTTTTCAGATAGCCCTCAATGTAAAGGCTCTAGATGCAAATATTGGTGTGAGAGCTAATTCAATCAAGCAAACACTGCATGTTGGTGAAGGGCATATTGAAGAAGGATCAGCCGAGTGGTTCTTGTGGGAGAACAACTCCATTTGGCTCACTAACTTCACACACCATCAGGCTTCCAAGTAGCTCTCAAGGAAACTCAGTTTTCACACTCTATGCTTAGTGCCCTTTGAGTGCATTATCCAGGAATGAACCTGGTAGAGCATCCCACACAAACAAATGCTCCACATGCGGGTTTCACATGCCACCAACTCCACATCTCGGGCAACTTCAGCGCCACCGCCGTTTTCAGATAGCCCTCAATGCAAAGGCTCTAGATGCAAATATTGGTGTGAGAGCTAATTCAGTGAAGGAAACACTGCATGTTGGTGAAGGGCATATTGAAGAAGGATCAGCCGAGTGGTTCTTGTGGGAGAACAACTCCATTTGGCTCACTAACTTCACACACCATCAGGCTTCCAAGTAACTCTCAAGGAAACTCAGGTTTCACACTCTATGCTTAGTGCCCTTTGAGTGCCTAGGACTGAAATGAATATTGGTGAGCATCCCACACAAACGAATGCTCCACATGCGGGTTTCACATGCCACCAACTCCACATTCTCAGGCAACTGCAGCGCCACAGCTGTTTTCAGATAGCCCTCAATGTAAAGGCTCTAGATGCAAATATTGGTGTGAGAGCTAATTCAATCAAGGAAACACTGCATGTTGGTGAAGGGCATATTGAAGAAGGATCAGCCGAGTGGTTCTTGTGGGAGAGCAACTCCATTTGGCTCACTAACTTCACACACCATCAGGCTTCCAAGTAGCTCTCAAGGAAACTCAGTTTTCACACTCTATGCTTAGTGCCCTTTGAGTGCATTATCTAGGAATGAACCTGGTAGAGCATCCCACACAAACAAATGCTCCACATGCGGGTTTCACATGCCACCAACTCCACATCTCGGGCAACTTCAGCGCCACAGCCGTTTTCAGATAGCCCTCAATGCAAAGGCTCTAGACGCAAATATTGGTGTGAGAGCTAATTCAATGAAGGAAACACTGCATGTTGGTGAAGGGCATATTGAAGAAGGATCAGCCGAGTGGTTCTTGTGGGAGAACAACTCCATTTGGCTCACTAACTTCACACACCATCAGGCTTCCAAGCAGCTCTCAAGGAAACTCAGTTTTCACACTCTATGCTTAGTGCCCTTTGAGTGCCTAGGACTGAAATGAAGCTTGGTGAGCATCCCACACAAACGAATGCTCCACATGCGGGTTTCACATGCCACCAACTCCACATTCACAGGCAACTTCAGCGCCACAGCCGTTTTCAGATAGCCCTTAATGTAAAGGATCTAGATGCAACTATTGGTGTGAGAGCTAATTCATTGAAGGAAACACTGCATGTTGGTGAAGGGCATATTGAAGAAGGATCAGCCGAGTGGTTCTTGTGGGAGAACAACTCCATTTGGCTCACTAACTTCACACGCCATCAGGCTCCAAGTAGCTCTCAAGGAAACTCAGTTTTCACACTCTGTGCTTAGTGCCCTTTGAGTGCCTAGGACTGAAATGAATATTGGTGAGCATCCCACACAAACGAATGCTCCACATGCGGGTTTCACATGCCACCAGCTCCACATTCACAGGCAACTTCAGCGCCACAGCTGTTTTCAGATAGCCCTCAATGCAAAGGCTCTAGACGCAAATATTGGTGTGAGAGCTAATTCAATGAAGGAAACACTGCATGTTGGTGAAGGGCATATTGAAGAAGGATCAGCCGAGTGGTTCTTGTGGGAGAACAACTCCATTTGGCTCACTAACAGCACACACCATCAGGCTTCCAAGTAACTCTCAAGGAAACTGAGTTTTCACACTCTATGCTTAGTGCCCTTTGAGTGCATTATCTAGGAATGAACCTGGTAGAGCATCCCACACAAACAAATGCTCCACATGCGGGTTTCACATGCCACCAACTCCACATTCACAGGCAACTTCAGCGCCGCAGCCGTTTTCAGATAGCCCTCAATGCAAAGGCTCTAGACGCAAATATTGGTGTGAGAGCTAATTCAATCAAGGAAACACTACATGTTGGTGAAGGGCATATTGAAGAAGGATCAGTCGAGTGGTTCTTGTGGGAGAGCAACTCCATTTGGCTCACTAACTTCACACACCATCAGGCTTCCAAGCAGCTCTCAAGGAAACTCAGTTTTCACACTCTGTGCTTAGTGCCCTTTGAGTGCCTAGGACTGAAATGAATATTGGTGAGCATCCCACACAAACGAATGCTCCACATGCGGGTTTCACATGCCACCAGCTCCACATTCACAGGCAACTTCAGCGCCACAGCTGTTTTCAGATAGCCCTCAATGCAAAGGCTCTAGACGCAAATATTGGTGTGAGAGCTAATTCAATGAAGGAAACACTGCATGTTGGTGAAGGGCATATTGAAGAAGGATCAGCCGAGTGGTTCTTGTGGGAGAACAACTCCATTTGGCTCACTAACAGCACACACCATCAGGCTTCCAAGTAACTCTCAAGGAAACTGAGTTTTCACACTCTATGCTTAGTGCCCTTTGAGTGCATTATCTAGGAATGAACCTGGTAGAGCATCCCACACAAACGAATGCTCCACATGCGGGTTTCACATGCCACCAACTCCACATTCTCAGGCAACTTCAGCGCCACAGCCGTTTTCAGATAGCCCTCAATGCAAAGGCTCTAGACGCAAATATTGGTGTGAGAGCTAATTCAGTGAAGGAAACACTGCATGTTGGTGAAGGGCATATTGAAGAAGGATCAGCCGAGTGGTTCTTGTGGGAGAACAACTCCATTTGGCTCACTAACTTCACACACCATCAGGCTTCCAAGCAGCTCTCAAGGAAACTCAGTTTTCACACTCTATGCTTAGTGCCCTTTGAGTGCCTAGGACTGAAATGAATATTGGTGAGCATCCCACACAAACGAATGCTCCACATGCGGGTTTCACATGCCACCAGCTCCACATTCACAGGCAACTTCAGCGCCACAGCTGTTTTCAGATAGCCCTCAATGCAAAGGCTCTAGACGCAAATATTGGTGTGAGAGCTAATTCAATGAAGGAAACACTGCATGTTGGTGAAGGGCATATTGAAGAAGGATCAGCCGAGTGGTTCTTGTGGGAGAACAACTCCATTTGGCTCACTAACAGCACACACCATCAGGCTTCCAAGTAACTCTCAAGGGGAAACTGAGTTTTCACACTCTATGCTTAGTGCCCTTTGAGTGCATTATCTAGGAATGAACCTGGTAGAGCATCCCACACAAACGAATGCTCCACATGCGGGTTTCACATGCCACCAACTCCACATTCTCAGGCAACTTCAGCGCCACAGCCGTTTTCAGATAGCCCTCAATGCAAAGGCTCTAGACGCAAATATTGGTGTGAGAGCTAATTCAGTGAAGGAAACACTGCATGTTGGTGAAGGGCATATTGAAGAAGGATCAGCCGAGTGGTTCTTGTGGGAGAACAACTCCATTTGACTCACTAACTTCACACACCATCAGGCTTCCAAGCAGCTCTCAAGGAAACTCAGTTTTCACACTCTATGCTTAGTGCCCTTTGAGTGCCTAGGACTGAAATGAATATTGGTGAGCATCCCACACAAACGAATGCTCCACATGCGGGTTTCACATGCCACCAACTCCACATTCACAGGCAACGTCAGCGCCGCCGCCGTTTTCAGATAGCCCTCAATGCAAAGGCTCTAGACGCAAATATTGGTGTGAGAGCTAATTCAATCAAGGAAACACTGTATGTTTGTGAAGGGCATATTGAAGAAGGATCAGCCGAGTGGTTCTTGTGGGAGAACAACTCCATTTGGCTCACTAACAGCACACACCATCAGGCTTCCAAGTAACTCTCAAGGAAACTCAGTTTTCACACTCTATGCTTAGTGCCCTTTGAGTGCATTATCTAGGAATGAACCTGGTAGCGCATCCCACACAAACAAATGCTCCACATGCGGGTTTCACATGCCACCAACTCCACATTCTCAGGCAACTTCAGCGCCACAGCCGTTTTCAGATAGCCCTCAATGTAAAGGCTCTAGATGCAAATATTGGTGTGAGAGCTAATTCAATCAAGGAAACACTGCATGTTGGTGAAGGGCATATTGAAGAAGGATCAGCCGAGTGGTTCTTGTGGGAGAACAACTCCATTTGGCTCACTAACTTCACACACCATCAGACTTCCAAGCAGCTCTCAAGGAAACTCAGTTTTCACACTCTATGCTTAGTGCCCTTTGAGTGCATTATCTAGGAATGAACCTGGTAGAGCATCCCACACAAACAAATGCTCCACATGCGGGTTTCACATGCCACCAACTCCACATTCTCAGGCAACTTCAGCGCCACAGCCATTTTCAGATAGCCCTCAATGCAAAGGCTCTAGACGCAAATATTGGAGTGAGAGCTAATTCAATGAAGGAAACACTGCATGTTGGTGAAGGGCATATTGAAGAAGGATCAGTCTAGTGGTTCTTGTGGGAGAACAACTCCATTTGGCTCACTAACTTCACACACCATCAGGCTTCCAAGCAGCTCTCAAGGAAACTCAGTTTTCACACTCTATGCTTACTGCGCTTTGAGTGCCTAGGACTGAAATGAATATTGGTGAGCATCCCACACAAACGAATGCTCCACATGCTGGTTTCACATGCCACCAACTCCACATTCACAGGCAACTTCAGCGCCACAGCCGTTTTCAGATAGCCCTCAATGCAAAGGCTCTAGACGCAAATATTGGTGTGAGAGCTAATTCAATGAAGGAAACACTGCATGTTGGTGAAGGGCATATTGAAGAAGGATCAGCCGAGTGGTTCTTGTGGGAGAACAACTCCATTTGGCTCACTAACTTCACACACCATCAGGCTTCCAAGCAGCTCTCAAGGAAACTCAGTTTTCACACTCTATGCTTAGTGCCCTTTGAGTGCATTATCTAGGAATGACCCAGGTAGAGCATCCCACACAAACAAATGCTCCACATGCGGGTTTCACATGCCACCAACTCCACATTCTCAGGCAACTTCAGCGCCACAGCCGTTTTCAGATAGCCCTCAATGTAAAGGCTCTAGATGCAAATATTGGTGTGAGAGCTAATTCAATCAAGGAAACACTGCATGTTGGTGAAGGGCATATTGAAGAAGGATCAGCCGAGTGGTTCTTGTGGGAGAGCAACTCCATTTGGCTCACTAACTTCACACACCATCAGGCTTCCAAGTAGCTCTCAAGGAAACTCAGTTTTCACACTCTATGCTTAGTGCCCTTTGAGTGCATTATCTAGGAATGAACCTGGTAGAGCATCCCACACAAACGAATGCTCCACATGCGGGTTTCACATGCCACCAACTCCACATTTTCAGGCAACTTCAGCGCCACAGCCGTTTTCAGATAGCCCTCAATGTAAAGGCTCTAGATGCAAATATTGGTGTGAGAGCTAATTCTATCAAGGAAACACTGCATGTTGTTGAAGGGCATATTGAAGAAGGATCAGCCGAGTGGTTCTTGTGGGAGAGCAACTCCATTTGGCTCACTAACTTCACACACCATCAGGCTTCCAAGTAGCTCTCAAGGAAACTCAGTTTTCACACTCTATGCTTAGATCGCTTTGAGTGCCTAAGAGTGAAATGAAGCTTGGTGAGCATCCCACACAAACGAATGCTCCACATGCGGGTTTCACATGCCACCAACTCCACATTCACAGGCAACTTCAGCGCCGCCGCCGTTTTCAGATAGCCCTCAATGTAAAGGCTCTAGATGCAAATATTGGTGTGAGAGCTAATTCAGTGAAGGAAACACTGCATGTTGGTGAAGGGCATATTGAAGAAGGATCAGTCGAGTGGTTCTTGTGGGAGAGCAACTCCATTTGGCTCACTAACTTCACACACCATCAGGCTTCCAAGCAGCTCTCAAGGAAACTCAGTTTTCACACTCTATGCTTAGTGCCCTTTGAGTGCCTAGGACTGAAATGAAGCTTGGTGAGCATCCCACACAAACGAATGCTCCACATGCGGGTTTCACATGCCACCAACTCCACATTCACAGGCAACATCAGCGCAACAGCCGTTTTCAGATAGCCCTCAATGCAAAGGCTCTAGACGCAAATATTGGTGTGAGAGCTAATTCAATGAAGGAAACACTGCATGTTGGTGAAGGGCATATTGAAGAAGGATCAGCCGAGTGGTTCTTGTGGGAGAACAACTCCATTTGGCTCACTAACAGCACACACCATCAGGCTTCCAAGTAACTCTCAAGGAAACTGAGTTTTCACACTCTATGCTTAGTGCCCTTTGAGTGCATTATCTAGGAATGAACCTGGTAGAGCATCCCACACAAACGAATGCTCCACATGCGGGTTTCACATGCCACCAACTCCACATTCTCAGGCAACTTCAGCGCCACAGCCGTTTTCAGATAGCCCTCAATGCAAAGGCTCTAGACGCAAATATTGGTGTGAGAGCTAATTCAGTGAAGGAAACACTGCATGTTGGTGAAGGGCATATTGAAGAAGGATCAGCCGAGTGGTTCTTGTGGGAGAACAACTCCATTTGGCTCACTAACTTCACACACCATCAGGCTTCCAAGCAGCTCTCAAGGAAACTCAGTTTTCACACTCTATGCTTAGTGCCCTTTGAGTGCCTAGGACTGAAATGAATATTGGTTAGCATCCCACACAAACGAATGCTCCACATGCGGGTTTCACATGCCACCAACTCCACATTCACAGGCAACGTCAGCGCCGCCGCCGTTTTCAGATAGCCCTCAATGCAAAGGCTCTAGACGCAAATATTGGTGTGAGAGCTAATTCAATCAAGGAAACACTGCATGTTTGTGAAGGGCATATTGAAGAAGGATCAGTCAAGTGGTTCTTGTGGGAGAACAACTCCATTTGGCTCACTAACTTCACACACCATCAGGCTTCCAAGCAGCTCTCAAGGAAACTCAGTTTTCACACTCTGTGCTTAGTGCCCTTTGAGTGCCTAGGACTGAAATGAATATTGGTGAGCATCCCACACAAACGAATGCTCCACATGCGGGTTTCACATGCCACCAGCTCCACATTCACAGGCAACTTCAGCGCCGCAGCCGTTTTCAGATAGCCCTCGATGCAAAGGCTCTAGACGCAAATATTGGTGTGAGAGCTAATTCAATCAAGGAAACACTACATGTTGGTGAAGGGCATATTGAAGAAGGATCAGCCGAGTGGTTCTTGTGGGAGAGCAACTCCATTTGGCTCACTAACTTCACACACCATCAGGCTTCCAAGTAGCTCTCAAGGAAACTCAGTTTTCACACTCTGTGCTTAGTGCCCTTTGAGTGCCTAGGACTGAAATGAATATTGGTGAGCATCCCACACAAACGAATGCTCGACATGCGGGTTTCACATGCCACCAGCTCCACATTCACAGGCAACTTCAGCGCCACAGCTGTTTTCAGATAGCCCTCAATGCAAAGGCTCTAGACGCAAATATTGGTGTGAGAGCTAATTCAATGAAGGAAACACTGCATGTTGGTGAAGGGCATATTGAAGAAGGATCAGCCGAGTGGTTCTTGTGGGAGAACAACTCCATTTGGCTCACTAACAGCACACACCATCAGGCTTCCAAGTAACTCTCAAGGAAACTGAGTTTTCACACTCTATGCTTAGTGCCCTTTGAGTGCATTATCTAGGAATGAACCTGGTAGAGCATCCCACACAAACGAATGCTCCACATGCGGGTTTCACATGCCACCAACTCCACATTCTCAGGCAACTTCAGCGCCACAGCCGTTTTCAGATAGCCCTCAATGCAAAGGCTCTAGACGCAAATATTGGTGTGAGAGCTAATTCAGTGAAGGAAACACTGCATGTTGGTGAAGGGCATATTGAAGAAGGATCAGCCGAGTGGTTCTTGTGGGAGAACAACTCCATTTGGCTCACTAACTTCACACACCATCAGGCTTCCAAGCAGCTCTCAAGGAAACTCAGTTTTCACACTCTATGCTTAGTGCCCTTTGAGTGCCTAGGACTGAAATGAATATTGGTGAGCATCCCACACAAACGAATGCTCCACATGCGGGTTTCACATGCCACCAGCTCCACATTCACAGGCAACTTCAGCGCCACAGCTGTTTTCAGATAGCCCTCAATGCAAAGGCTCTAGACGCAAATATTGGTGTGAGAGCTAATTCAATGAAGGAAACACTGCATGTTGGTGAAGGGCATATTGAAGAAGGATCAGCCGAGTGGTTCTTGTGGGAGAACAACTCCATTTGGCTCACTAACAGCACACACCATCAGGCTTCCAAGTAACTCTCAAGGAAACTGAGTTTTCACACTCTATGCTTAGTGCCCTTTGAGTGCATTATCTAGGAATGAACCTGGTAGAGCATCCCACACAAACGAATGCTCCACATGCGGGTTTCACATGCCACCAACTCCACATTCTCAGGCAACTTCAGCGCCACAGCCGTTTTCAGATAGCCCTCAATGCAAAGGCTCTAGACGCAAATATTGGTGTGAGAGCTAATTCAGTGAAGGAAACACTGCATGTTGGTGAAGGGCATATTGAAGAAGGATCAGCCGAGTGGTTCTTGTGGGAGAACAACTCCATTTGACTCACTAACTTCACACACCATCAGGCTTCCAAGCAGCTCTCAAGGAAACTCAGTTTTCACACTCTATGCTTAGTGCCCTTTGAGTGCCTAGGACTGAAATGAATATTGGTGAGCATCCCACACAAACGAATGCTCCACATGCGGGTTTCACATGCCACCAACTCCACATTCACAGGCAACGTCAGCGCCGCCGCCGTTTTCAGATAGCCCTCAATGCAAAGGCTCTAGACGCAAATATTGGTGTGAGAGCTAATTCAATCAAGGAAACACTGTATGTTTGTGAAGGGCATATTGAAGAAGGATCAGCCGAGTGGTTCTTGTGGGAGAACAACTCCATTTGGCTCACTAACAGCACACACCATCAGGCTTCCAAGTAACTCTCAAGGAAACTCAGTTTTCACACTCTATGCTTAGTGCCCTTTGAGTGCATTATCTAGGAATGAACCTGGTAGCGCATCCCACAAAAACAAATGCTCCACATGCGGGTTTCACATGCCACCAACTCCACATTCTCAGGCAACTTCAGCGCCACAGCCGTTTTCAGATAGCCCTCAATGTAAAGGCTCTAGATGCAAATATTGGTGTGAGAGCTAATTCAATCAAGGAAACACTGCATGTTGGTGAAGGGCATATTGAAGAAGGATCAGCCGAGTGGTTCTTGTGGGAGAACAACTCCATTTGGCTCACTAACTTCACACACCATCAGACTTCCAAGCAGCTCTCAAGGAAACTCAGTTTTCACACTCTATGCTTAGTGCCCTTTGAGTGCATTATCTAGGAATGAACCTGGTAGAGCATCCCACACAAACAAATGCTCCACATGCGGGTTTCACATGCCACCAACTCCACATTCTCAGGCAACTTCAGCGCCACAGCCATTTTCAGATAGCCCTCAATGCAAAGGCTCTAGACGCAAATATTGGAGTGAGAGCTAATTCAATGAAGGAAACACTGCATGTTGGTGAAGGGCATATTGAAGAAGGATCAGTCTAGTGGTTCTTGTGGGAGAACAACTCCATTTGGCTCACTAACTTCACACACCATCAGGCTTCCAAGCAGCTCTCAAGGAAACTCAGTTTTCACACTCTATGCTTACTGCGCTTTGAGTGCCTAGGACTGAAATGAATATTGGTGAGCATCCCACACAAACGAATGCTCCACATGCTGGTTTCACATGCCACCAACTCCACATTCACAGGCAACTTCAGCGCCACAGCCGTTTTCAGATAGCCCTCAATGCAAAGGCTCTAGACGCAAATATTGGTGTGAGAGCTAATTCAATGAAGGAAACACTGCATGTTGGTGAAGGGCATATTGAAGAAGGATCAGCCGAGTGGTTCTTGTGGGAGAACAACTCCATTTGGCTCACTAACTTCACACACCATCAGGCTTCCAAGCAGCTCTCAAGGAAACTCAGTTTTCACACTCTAAGCTTAGTGCCCTTTGAGTGCATTATCTAGGAATGACCCAGGTAGAGCATCCCACACAAACAAATGCTCCACATGCGGGTTTCACATGCCACCAACTCCACATTCTCAGGCAACTTCAGCGCCACAGCCGTTTTCAGATAGCCCTCAATGTAAAGGCTCTAGATGCAAATATTGGTGTGAGAGCTAATTCAATCAAGGAAACACTGCATGTTGGTGAAGGGCATATTGAAGAAGGATCAGCCGAGTGGTTCTTGTGGGAGAGCAACTCCATTTGGCTCACTAACTTCACACACCATCAGGCTTCCAAGTAGCTCTCAAGGAAACTCAGTTTTCACACTCTATGCTTAGTGCCCTTTGAGTGCATTATCTAGGAATGAACCTGGTAGAGCATCCCACACAAACGAATGCTCCACATGCGGGTTTCACATGCCACCAACTCCACATTCTCAGGCAACTTCAGCGCCACAGCCGTTTTCAGATAGCCCTCAATGTAAAGGCTCTAGATGTAAATATTGGTGTGAGAGCTAATTCTATCAAGGAAACACTGCATGTTGTTGAAGGGCATATTGAAGAAGGATCAGCCGAGTGGTTCTTGTGGGAGAGCAACTCCATTTGGCTCACTAACTTCACACACCATCAGGCTTCCAAGTAGCTCTCAAGGAAACTCAGTTTTCACACTCTATGCTTAGATCGCTTTGAGTGCCTAAGACTGAAATGAAGCTTGGTGAGCATCCCACACAAACGAATGCTCCACATGCGGGTTTCACATGCCACCAACTCCACATTCACAGGCAACTTCAGCGCCGCCGCCGTTTTCAGATAGCCCTCAATGTAAAGGCTCTAGATGCAAATATTGGTGTGAGAGCTAATTCAGTGAAGGAAACACTGCATGTTGGTGAAGGGCATATTGAAGAAGGATCAGCCGAGTGGTTCTTGTGGGAGAACAACTCCATTTGGCTCACTAACTTCACACACCATCAGGCTTCCAAGCAGCTCTCAAGGAAACTCAGTTTTCACACTCTATGCTTAGTGCCCTTTGAGTGCCTAGGACTGAAATGAATATTGGTGAGCATCCCACACAAACGAATGCTCCACATGCGGGTTTCACATGCCACCAACTCCACATTCACAGGCAACTTCAGCGCCACAGCCGTTTTCAGATAGCCCTCAATGTAAAGGCTCTAGATGCAAATATTGGTGTGAGAGCTAATTCAATGAAGGAAACACTGCATGTTGGTGAAGGGCATATTGAAGAAGGATCAGCCGAGTGGTTCTTGTGGGAGAACAACTCCATTTGGCTCACTAACTTCACACACCATCAGACTTCCAAGCAGCTCTCAAGGAAACTCAGTTTTCACACTCTATGCTTAGTGCCCTTTGAGTGCATTATCTAGGAATGAACCTGGTAGAGCATCCCACACAAACAAATGCTCCACATGCGGGTTTCACATGCCACCAACTCCACATTCTCAGGCAACATCAGCGCCACAGCCATTTTCAGATAGCCCTCAATGCAAAGGCTCTAGGCGCAAATATTGGTGTGAGAGCTAATTCAATCAAGGAAACACTGCATGTTGGTGAAGGGCATATTGAAGAAGGATCAGCCGAGTGGTTCTTGTGGGAGAGCAACTCCATTTGGCTCACTAACTTCACACACCATCAGGCTTCCAAGCAGCTCTCAAGGAAACTCAGTTTTCACACTCTAAGCTTAGTGCCCTTTGAGTGCGTTATCTAGGAATGAACCTGGTAGAGCATCCCACACAAACAAATGCTCCACATGCGGGTTTCACATGCCACCAACTCCACATTCTCGGGCAACTTCAGCGCCACAGCCGTTTTCAGATAGCCCTCAATGCAAAGGCTCTAGATGTAAATATTGGTGTGAGAGCTAATTCAATGAAGGAAACACTGCATGTTGGTGAAGGGCATATTGAAGAAGGATCAGCCGAGTGGTTCTTGTGGGAGAGCAACTCCATTTGGCTCACTAACTTCACACACCATCAGGCTTCCTAGTAGCTCTCAAGGAAACTCAGTTTTCACACTCTATGCTTAGTGCCCTTTGAGTGCGTTATCTAGGAATGAAGCTGGTAGAGCATCCCACACAAACAAATGCTCCACATGCGGGTTTCACATGCCACCAACTCCACATTCTCGGGCAACTTCAGCGCCACAGCCGTTTTCAGATAGCCCTCAATGTAAAGGCTCTAGATGCAAATATTGGTGTGAGAGCTAATTCAATGAAGGAAACACTGCATGTTGGTGAAGGGCATATTGAGGAAGGATCAGCCGAGTGGTTCTTGTGGGAGAGCAACTCCATTTGGCTCACTAAATTCACACAAATTCAGGCTTCCTAGTAGCTCTCAAGGAAACTCAGTTTTCACACTCTATGCTTAGTGCCCTTTGAGTGCCTAGGACTGAAATGAATATGGGTGAGCAGCCCACACAAACGAATGCTCCACATGCGGGTTTCACATGCCACCAACTCCACATTCACAGGCAACGTCAGCGCCACAGCCGTTTTCAGATAGCCCTCAATGCAAAGGCTCTAGACGCAAATATTGGTGTGAGAGCTAATTCAATCAAGGAAACACTGCATGTTGGTGAAGGGCATATTGAAGAAGGATCAGCCGAGTGGTTCTTGTGGGAGAACAACTCCATTTGGCTCACTAACTTCACACACCATCAGGCTTCCAAGCAGCTCTCAAGGAAACTCAGTTTTCACACTCTATGCTTAGTGCGCTTTGAGTGCCTAGGACTGAAATGAATATGGGTGAGCATCCCACACAAACGAATGCTCCACATGCGGGTTTCACATGCCACCAACTCCACATTCACAGGCAACGTCAGCGCTGCCGCCGTTTTCAGATAGCCCTCAATGCAAAGGCTCTAGATGCAAATATTGGTGTGAGAGCTAATTCAATCAAGGAAACACTGCATGTTGGTGAAGGGCATATTGAAGAAGGATCAGCCGAGTGGTTCTTGTGGGAGAACAACTCCATTTGGCTCACTAACAGCACACACCATCAAGCTTCCAAGTAACTCACAAGGAAACTCAGTTTTCACACTCTATGCTTAGTGCCCTTTGAGTGCATTATCTAGGAATGAACCTGGTAGAGCATCCCACACAAACAAATGCTCCACATGCGGGTTTCACATGCCTCCAACTCCACATTCACAGGCAATGTCAGCGCCACAGCCGTTTTCAGATAGCCCTCAATGCAATGGCTCTAGATGCAAATATTGGTGTGAGAGCTAATTCTATGAAGGAAACACTGCATGTTGGTGAAGGGCATATTGAAGAAGGATCAGCCGAGTGGTTCTTGTGGGAGAACAACTCCATTTGGCTCACTAACTTCACACACCATCAGGCTTCCAAGCAGCTCTCAAGGAAACTCAGTTTTCACACTCTATGCTTAGTGCCCTTTGAGTGCCTAGGACTGAAATGAATATTGGTGAGCATCCCACACAAACGAATGCTCCACATGCGGGTTTCACATGCCACCAACTCCACATTCACAGGCAACTTCAGCGCCACAGCCGTTTTCAGATAGCCCTCAATGTAAAGGCTCTAGATGCAAATATTGGTGTGAGAGCTAATTCAATGAAGGAAACACTGCATGTTGGTGAAGGGCATATTGAAGAAGGATCAGCCGAGTGGTTCTTGTGGGAGAACAACTCCATTTGGCTCACTAACTTCACACACACCATCAGGCTTCCAAGCAGCTCTCAAGGAAACTCAGTTTTCACACTCTATGCTTAGTGCCCTTTGAGTGCATTATCTAGGAATGAACCTGGTAGAGCATCCCACACAAACAAATGCTCCACATGCGGGTTTCACATGCCACCAACTCCACATTCTCAGGCAACATCAGCGCCACAGCCATTTTCAGATAGCCCTCAATGCAAAGGCTCTAGACACAAATATTGGTGTGAGAGCTAATTCAATCAAGGAAACACTGCATGTTGGTGAAGGGCATATTGAAGAAGGATCAGCCGAGTGGTTCTTGTGGGAGAGCAACTCCATTTGGCTCACTAACTTCACACACCACCAGGCTTCCTAGTAGCTCTCAAGGAAACTCAGTTTTCACACTCTATGCTTAGTGCCCTTTGAGTGCGTTATCTAGGAATGAACCTGGTAGAGCATCCCACACAAACAAATGCTCCACATGCGGGTTTCACATGCCACCAACTCCACATTCTCGGGCAACTTCAGCGCCACAGCCGTTTTCAGATAGCCCTCAATGCAAAGGCTCTAGATGCAAATATTGGTGTGAGAGCTAATTCAATCAAGGAAACACTGCATGTTGGTGAAGGGCATATTGAAGAAGGATCAGCCGAGTGGTTCTTGTGGGAGAGCAACTCCATTTGGCTCACTAACTTCACACACCATCAGGCTTCCTAGTAGCTCTCAAGGAAACTCAGTTTTCACACTCTATGCTTAGTGCCCTTTGAGTGCGTTATCTAGGAATGAACCTGGTAGAGCATCCCACACAAACAAATGCTCCACATGCGGGTTTCACATGCCACCAACTCCACATTCTCGGGCAACTTCAGCGCCACAGCCGTTTTCAGATAGCCCTCAATGTAAAGGCTCTAGATGCAAATATTGGTGTGAGAGCTAATTCAGTGAAGGAAACACTGCATGTTGGTGAAGGGCATATTGAGGAAGGATCAGCCGAGTGGTTCTTGTGGGAGAACAACTCCGTTTGGCTCACTAACTTCACACACCATCAGGTTTCCAAACAGCTCTCAAGGAAACTCAGTTTTCACACTCTATGCTTAGTGCGCTTTGAGTGCCTAGGACTGAAATGAATATGGGTGAGCATCCCACACAAACGAATGCTCCAGATGCGGGTTTCACATGCCACCAACTCCACATTCTCGGGCAACTTCAGCGCCACAGCCGTTTTCAGATAGCCCTCAATGCAAAGGCTCTAGACGCAAATATTGGTGTGAGAGCTAATTCAATCAAGGAAACACTGCATGTTGGTGAAGGGCATATTGAAGAAGGATCAGCCGAGTGGTTCTTGTGGGAGAACAACTCCATTTGGCTCACTAACTTCACACACCATCAGGCTTCCAAGCAGCTCTCAAGGAAACTCAGTTTTCACACTCTATGCTTAGTGCGCTTTGAGTGCCTAGGACTGAAATGAAGCTTGGTGAGCATCCCACACAAACGAATGCTCCACATGCGGGTTTCACATGCCACCAACTCCACATTCTCAGGCAACTTCAGCGCCACAGCCGTTTTCAGATAGCCCTCAATGCAAAGGCTCTAGACGCAAATATTGGTGTGAGAGCTAATTCAATCAAGGAAACACTGCATGTTGGTGAAGGGCATATTGAAGAAGGATCAGCCGAGTGGTTCTTGTGGGAGAACAACTCCATTGGGCTCACTAACTTCACACACCATCAGGCTTCCAAGCAGCTCTCAAGGAAACTCAGTTTTCACACTCTATGCTTAGTGCCCTTTGAGTGCCTAGGACTGAAATGAATATTGGTGAGCATCCCACACAAACGAATGCTCCACATGCAGGTTTCACATGCCACCAACTCCACATTCACAGGCAACTTCAGCGCCACAGCCGTTTTCAGATAGCCCTCAATGTAAAGGCTCTAGATGCAAATATTGGTGTGAGAGCTAATTCAATGAAGGAAACACTGCATGTTGGTGAAGGGCATATTGAAGAAGGATCAGCCGAGTGGTTCTTGTGGGAGAACAACTCCATTTGGCTCACTAACTTCACACACCATCAGACTTCCAAGCAGCTCTCAAGGAAACTCAGTTTTCACACTCTATGCTTAGTGCCCTTTGAGTGCATTATCTAGGAATGAACCTGGTAGAGCATCCCACACAAACAAATGCTCCACATGCGGGTTTCACATGCCACCAACTCCACATTCTCAGGCAACATCAGCGCCACAGCCATTTTCAGATAGCCCTCAATGCAAAGGCTCTAGGCGCAAATATTGGTGTGAGAGCTAATTCAGTGAAGGAAACACTGCATGTTGGTGAAGGGCATATTGAAGAAGGATCAGCCGAGTGGTTCTTGTGGGAGAACAACTCCATTTGGCTCACTAACTTCACACACCATCAGGCTTCCAAGCAGCTCTCAAGGAAACTCAGTTTTCACACTCTATGCTTAGTGCCCTTTGAGTGCATTATCTAGGAATGAACCTGGTAGAGCATCCCACACAAACAAATGCTCCACATGCGGGTTTCACATGCCACCAACTCCACATTCTCAGGCAGCTTCAAGGCCACAGCCGTTTTCAGATAGCCCTCAATGCAAAGGCTCTAGACGCAAATATTGGTGTGAGAGCTAATTCAATCAAGGAAACACTGCATGTTGGTGAAGGGCATATTGAAGAAGGATCAGCCGAGTGGTTCTTGTGGGAGAGCAACTCCATTTGGCTCACTAACTTCACACACCACCAGGCTTCCTAGTAGCTCTCAAGGAAACTCAGTTTTCACACTCTATGCTTAGTGCCCTTTGAGTGCGTTATCTAGGAATGAACCTGGTAGAGCATCCCACACAAACAAATGCTCCACATGCGGGTTTCACATGCCACCAACTCCACATTCTCGGGCAACTTCAGCGCCACAGCCGTTTTCAGATAGCCCTCAATGTAAAGGCTCTAGATGCAAATATTGGTGTGAGAGCTAATTCAGTGAAGGAAACACTGCATGTTGGTGAAGGGCATATTGAGGAAGGATCAGCCGAGTGGTTCTTGTGGGAGAACAACTCCATTTGGCTCACTAAATTCACACACCATCAGGTTTCCAAGCAGCTCTCAAGGAAACTCAGTTTTCACACTCTATGCTTAGTGCGCTTTGAGTGCCTAGGACTGAAATGAATATGGGTGAGCATCCCACACAAACGAATGCTCCACATGTGGGTTTCACATGCCACCAACTCCACATTCACAGGCAACGTCAGCGCTGCCGCCGTTTTCAGATAGCCCTCAATGCAAAGGCTCTAGATGCAAATATTAGTGTGAGAGCTAATTCAATCAAGGAAACACTGCATGTTGGTGAAGGGCATATTGAAGAAGGATCAGCCGAGTGGTTCTTGTGGGAGAACAACTCCATTTGGCTCACTAACAGCACACACCATCAAGCTTCCAAGTAACTCACAAGGAAACTCAGTTTTCACACTCTATGCTTAGTGCCCTTTGAGTGAATTATCTAGGAATGAACCTGGTAGAGCATCCCACACAAACAAATGCTCCACATGCGGGTTTCACATGCCACCAACTCCACATTCACAGGCAACGTCAGCGCCACAGCCGTTTTCAGATAGCCCTCAATGCAAAGGCTCTAGATGCAAATATTGGTGTGAGAGCTAATTCAATCAAGGAAACACTGCATGTTGGTGAAGGGCATATTGAAGAAGGATCAGCCGAGTGGTTCTTGTGGGAGAACAACTCCATTTGGCTCACTAACTTCACACACCACCAGGCTTCCTAGTAGCTCTCAAGGAAACTCAGTTTTTACACTCTATGCTTAGTGCCCTTTGAGTGCGTTATCTAGGAATGAACCTGGTAGAGCATCCCACACAAACAAATGCTCCACATGCGGGTTTCACATGCCACCAACTCCACATTCTCGGGCAACTTCAGCGCCACAGCCGTTTTCAGATAGCCCTCAATGCAAAGGCTCTAGACGCAAATATTGGTGTGAGAGCTAATTCAATGAAGGAAACACTGCATGTTGGTGAAGGGCATATTGAAGAAGGATCAGCCGAGTGGTTCTTGTGGGAGAACAACTCCATTTGGCTCACTAACTTCACACACCATCAGGCTTCCAAGCAGCTCTCAAGGAAACTCAGTTTTCACACTCTATGCTTAGTGCGCTTTGAGTGCCTAGGACTGAAATGAAGCTTGGTGAGCATCCCACACAAACGAATGCTCCACATGCGGGTTTCACATGCCACCAACTCCACATTCTCAGGCAACTTCAGCGCCACAGCCGTTTTCAGATAGCCCTCAATGCAAAGGCTCTAGACGCAAATATTGGTGTGAGAGCTAATTCAATCAAGGAAACACTGCATGTTGGTGAAGGGCATATTGAAGAAGGATCAGCCGAGTGGTTCTTGTGGGAGAACAACTCCATTGGGCTCACTAACTTCACACACCATCAGGCTTCCAAGCAGCTCTCAAGGAAACTCAGTTTTCACACTCTATGCTTAGTGCCCTTTGAGTGCCTAGGACTGAAATGAAAATTGGTGAGCATCCCACACAAACGAATGCTCCACATGCGGGTTTCACATGCCACCAACTCCACATTCACAGGCAACGTCAGCGCCACAGCCGTTTTCAGATAGCCCTCAATGCAAAGGCTCTAGATGCAAATATTGGTGTGAGAGCTAATTCAATCAAGGAAACACTGCATGTTGGTGAAGGGCATATTGAAGAAGGATCAGCCGAGTGGTTCTTGTTGGAGAACAACTCCATTTGGCTCACTAACTTCACACACCATCAGACTTCCAAGCAGCTCTCAAGGAAACTCAGTTTTCACACTCTATGCTTAGTGCCCTTTGAGTGCGTTATCTAGGAATGAACCTGGTAGAGCATCCCACACAAACAAATGCTCCACATGCGGGTTTCACGTGCCACCAACTCCACATTCTCGGGCAACTTCAGCGCCACAGCCGTTTTCAGATAGCCCTCAATGCAAAGGCTCTAGATGCAAATATTGGTGTGAGAGCTAATTCAATCAAGGAAACACTGCATGTTGGTGAAGGGCATATTGAAGAAGGATCAGCCGAGTGGTTCTTTGTGGGAGAGCAACTCCATTTGGCTCACTAACTTCACACACCATCAGGCTACCAAGTAGCTCTCAAGGAAACTCAGTTTTCACACTCTATGCTTAGTGCCCTTTGAGTGCGTTATCTAGGAATGAACCTGGTAGAGCATCCAACACAAACAAATGCTCCACATGCGGGTTTCACATGCCACCAACTCCACATTCTCGGGCAACTTCAGCGCCACAGCCGTTTTCAGATAGCCCTCAATGTAAAGGCTCTAGATGCAAATATTGGTGTGAGAGCTAATTCAGTGAAGGAAACACTGCATGTTGGTGAAGGGCATATTGAGGAAGGATCAGCCGAGTGGTTCTTGTTGTGAGAACAACTCCATTTGGCTTACTAACTTCACACACCATCCGGCTTCCAAGCAGCTCTCAAGGAAACTCAGTTTTCACACTCTATGCTTAGTGCGCTTTGAGTGCCTAGGACTGAAATGAATATGGGTGAGCATCCCACACAAACGAATGCTCCACATGCGGGTTTCACATGCCACCAACTCCACATTCACAGGCAACTTCAGCGCCACAGCCGTTTTCAGATAGCCCTCAATGCAAAGGCTCTAGATGCAAATATTGGTGTGAGAGCTAATTCAATGAAGGAAACACTGCATGTTGGTGAAGGGCATATTGAAGAAGGATCAGCCGAGTGGTTCTTGTGGGAGAACAACTCCATTTGGCTCACTAACAGCACACACCATCAAGCTTCCAAGTAACTCACAAGGAAACTCAGTTTTCACACTCTATGCTTAGTGCCCTTTGAGGGCATTATCTAGGAATGAACCTGGTAGAGCATCCCACACAAACAAATGCTCCACATGCGGGTTTCACATGCCACCAACTCCACATTCACAGGCAACGTCAGCGCCACAGCCGTTTTCAGATAGCCCTCAATGCAAAGGCTCTAGATGCAAATATTGGTGTGAGAGCTAATTCTATGAAGGAAACACTGCATGTTGGTGAAGGGCATATTGAAGAAGGATCAGCCGAGTGGTTCTTGTGGGAGAACAACTCCATTTGGCTCACTAACTACACACACCATCAAGCTTCCAAGTAGCTCTCAAGGAAACTCAGTTTTCACACTCTATGCTTAGTGCCCTTTGAGTGCCTAGGACTGAAATGAATATTGGTGAGCATCCCACACAAACAAATGCTCCACATGCGGGTTTCACATGCCACCAACTCCACATTCTCAGGCAACGTCAGTGCCACAGCCGTTTTCAGATAGCTCTCTATGTAAAGGCTCTAGACGCAAATATTGGTGTGAGAGCTAATTCAGTGAAGGAAACACTGCATGTTGGTGAAGGGCATATTGAAGAAGGATCAGCCGAGTGGTTCTTGTGGGAGAGCAACTCCATTTGGCTCACTAACTTCACACACCATCAGGCTTCCAAGCAGCTCTCAAGGAAACTCAGTTTTCACACTCTATGCTTAGTGCGCTTTGAGTGCCTAGGACTGAAATGAATATGGGTGAGCATCCCACACAAACGAATGCTCCACATGCGGGTTTCACATGCCACCAACTCCACATTCTCAGGCAACCTCAGCGCCACAGCCGTTTTCAGATAGCCCTCAATGCAAAGGCTCTAGATGCAAATATTGGTGTGAGAGCTAATTCAATCAAGGAAACACTGCATGTTGGTGAAGGGCATATTGAAGAAGGATCAGCCGAGTGGTTCTTGTGGGAGAGCAACTCCATTTGGCTCACTAACTTCACACACCATCAGGCTTCCTAGTAGCTCTCAAGGAAACTCAGTTTTCACACTCTATGCTTAGTGCCCTTTGAGTGCATTATCTAGGAATGAACCTGGTAGAGCATCCCACACAAACGAATGCTCCACATGCGGGTTTCACATGCCACCAACTCCACATTCTCAGGCAACGTCAGCGCCACAGCCGTTTTCAGATAGCCCTCAATGCAATGGCTCTAGATGCAAATATTGGTGTGAGAGCTAATTCAATCAAGGAAACACTGCATGTTGGTGAAGGGCATATTGAAGAAGGATCAGCCTAGTGGTTCTTGTGGGAGAACAACTCCATTTGGCTCACTAACTACACACACCATCAGGCTTCCAAGTAGCTCTCAAGGAAACTCAGTTTTCACACTCTATGCTTAGTGCCCTTTGAGTGCATTATCTAGGAATGAAGCTGGTAGAGCATCCCACACAAACAAATGCTCCACATGCGGGTTTCACATGCCACCAACTCCACATTCTCAGGCAACTTCAGCGCCACAGCCGTTTTCAGATAGCCCTCAATGCAAAGGCTCTAGACGCAAATATTGGTGTGAGAGCTAATTCAATCAAGGAAACACTGCATGTTGGTGAAGGGCATATTGAAGAAGGATCAGCCGAGTGGTTCTTGTGGGAGAACAACTCCATTTGGCTCACTAACTTCACACACCATCAGGCTTCCAAGCAGCTCTCAAGGAAACTCAGTTTTCACACTCTATGCTTAGTGCCCTTTGAGTGCCTAGGACTGAAATGAATATTGGTGAGCATCCCACACAAACGAATGCTCCACATGCGGGTTTCACATGCCACCAACTCCACATTCACAGGCAACGTCAGCGCCACAGCCGTTTTCAGATAGCCCTCAATGCAAAGGCTCTAGATGCAAATATTGGTGTGAGAGCTAATTCAATCAAGGAAACACTGCATGTTGGTGAAGGGCATATTGAAGAAGGATCAGCCGAGTGGTTCTTGTGGGAGAACAACTCCATTTGGCTCACTAACTACACACACCATCAGGCTTCCAAATAGCTCTAAGGAAACTCAGTTTTCACACTCTATGCTTAGTGCCCTTTGAGTGCATTATCTAGGAATGAACCTGGTAGAGCATCCCACACAAACGAATGCTCCACATGCGGGTTTCACATGCCACCAACTCCACATTCACAGGCAACTTCAGCGCCACAGCCGTTTTCAGATAGCCCTCAATGTAAAGGCTCTAGACACAAATATTGGTGTGAGAGCTAATTCAATGAAGGAAACACTGCATGTTGGTGAAGGGCATATTGAAGAAGGATCAGCTGAGTGGTTCTTGTGGGAGAACAACTCCATTTGGCTCACTAATTTCACACACCATCAGGCTTCCAAGCAGCTCTCAAGGAAACTCAGTTTTCACACTCTATGCTTAGTGCCCTTTGAGTGCATTATCTAGGAATGAAGCTGGTAGAGCATCCCACACAAACAAATGCTCCACATGCGGGTTTCACATGCCACCAACTCCACATTCTCAGGCAACTTCAGCGCCACAGCCGTTTTCAGATAGCCCTCAATGCAAAGGCTCTAGACGCAAATATTGGTGTGAGAGCTAATTCAATCAAGGAAACACTGCATGTTGGTGAAGGGCATATTGAAGAAGGATCAGCCGAGTGGTTCTTGTGGGAGAACAACTCCATTTGGCTCACTAACTTCACACACCATCAGGCTTCCAAGCAGCTCTCAAGGAAACTCAATTTTATACTCTATGCTTAGTGCCCTTTGAGTGCATTATCTAGGAATGAACCTGGTAGAGTATCCCACAAAAACGAATGCTCCACATGCGGGTTTCACATGCCACCAACTCCACATTCTCAGGCAACCTCAGCGCCACAGTGGAAGAGCAACTCCATTTAGCTCACTAACTTCACACACCATCAGGCTTCCAAACAGCTCTCAAGGAAACTCAGTTTTCACACTCTATGCTTAGTGCCCTTTGAGTGCCTAGGACTGAAATGAATATTGGTGATCATCCCACACAAACGAATGCTCCACATGCGGGTTTCACATGCCACCAACTCCACATTCACAGGCAACTTCAGCGCCACAGCCGTTTTCAGATAGCCCTCAATGCAAAGGCTCTAGACGCAAATATTGGTGTGAGAGCTAATTCAATCAAGGAAACACTGCATGTTGGTGAAGGGCATATTGAAGAAGGTTCAGCCGAGTGGTTCTTGTGGGAGAACAACTCCATTTGGCTCACTAACTACACACACCATCAGGCTTCCAAGTAGCTCTCAAGGAAACTCAGTTTTCACACTCTATGCTTAGTGCCCTTTGAGTGCATTATCTAGGAATGAACCTGGTAGAGCATCCCACACAAACAAATGCTCCACATGCGGGTTTCACATGCCACCAACTCCACATTCTCAGGCAACTTCAGCGCCACAGCCGTTTTCAGATAGCCCTCAATGCAAAGGCTCTAGACGCAAATATTGGTGTGAGAGCTAATTCAGTGAAGGAAACGCTGCATGTTGGTGAAGGGCATATTGAAGAAGGATCAGCCGAGTGGTTCTTGTGGGAGAACAACTCCATTTGGCTCACTAACTTCACACACCATCAGGCTTCCAAGCAGCTCTCAAGGAAACTCAGTTTTCACACTCTATGCTTAGTGCTCTTTGACTGCCTAGGACTGAAATGAAGCTTGGTGAGCATCCCACACAAACGAATGCTCCACATGCGGGTTTCACATGCCACCAACTCCACATTCTCAGGCAACTTCAGCGCCACAGCCGTTTTCAGATAACACTAAATGCAAAGGCTCTAGACGCAAATATTGGTGTGAGAGCTAATTCAATCAAGGAAACACTGCATGTTGGTGAAGGGCATATTGAAGAAGGATCAGCCGAGTGGTTCTTGCGGGAGAACAACTTCATTTGGCTCACTAACTTCACACACCATCAGGCTTCCAAGCAGCTCTCAAGGAAACTCAGTTTTCACACTGTATGCTTAGTGCCCTTTGAGTGCATTATCTAGGAATGAACCTGGTAGAGCATCCCACACAAACAAATGCTCCACATGCGGGTTTCACATGCCACCAACTCCACATTCACAGGCAACTTCAGCGCCACAGCCGTTTTCAGATAGCCCTCAATGCAAAGGCTCTAGACGCAAATATTGGTGTGAGAGCTAATTCAATGAAGGAAACACTGCATGTTGGTGAAGGGGATATTGAAGAAGGATCAGCCAAGTGGTTCTTGTGGGAGAACAACTCCATTTGGCTCACTAACTTCACACACCACCAGGCTTCCAAACAGCTCTCAAGGAAACTCAGTTTTCACACTCTATGCTTAGTGCCCTTTGAGTGCATTATCAAGGAATGAACCTGGTAGAGCATCCCACACAAACGAATGCTCCACATGCGGGTTTCACATGCCACCAACTCCACATTCACAGGCAACTTCAGCGCCACCGCCGTTTTCAGATAGCCCTCAATGCAAAGGCTTAGGACGCAAATATTGGTGTGAGAGCTAATACTATGAAGGAAACACTGCATGTTGGTGAAGGGCATATTGAAGAAGGATCAGCCGAGTGGTTCTTGTGGGAGAACAACTCCATTTGGCTCACTAACTTCACACACCATCAGGCTTCCAAGCAGCTCTCAAGGAAACTCAGTTTTCACACTCTATGCTTAGTGCCCTTTGAGTGCCTACGACTGAAATGAATATGGGTGAGCATCCCACACAAACGAATGCTCCACATGCGGGTTTCACATGCCACCAACTCCACATTCACAGGCAACGTCAGCGCCACAGCCGTTTTCAGATAGCCCTCAATGCAAAGGCTCTAGACGCAAATATTGGTGTGAGAGCTAATTCTATGAAGGAAACACTGCATGTTGGTGAAGGGCATATTGAAGAAGGATCAGCCGAGTGGTTCTTGTGGGAGAACAACTCCATTTGGCTCACTAACTTCACACATCATCAGGCTACCAAGTAGCTCTAAGGAAACTCAGTTTTCACACTCTATGCTTAGTGCCCTTTGAGTGCATTATCTAGGAATGAACCTGGTAGAGCATCCCACACAAACGAATGCTCCACATGCGGGTTTCACATGCCACCAACTCCACATTCTCAGGCAACTTCAGCGCCACAGCCGTTTTCAGATAGCCCTCAATGTAAAGGCTCTAGACGCAAATATTGGTGTGAGAGCTAATTCAATCAAGGAAACACTGCATGTTGGTGAAGGGCATATTGAAGAAGGATCAGTCGAGTGGTTCTTGTGGGAGAACAACTCCATTTGGCTCACTAACTTCACACACCATCAGGCTTCCAAGCAGCTCTCAAGGAAACTCAGTTTTCACACTCTATGCTTAGTGCGCTTTGAGTGCCTAGGACTGAAATGAATATTGGTGAGCATCCCACACAAACAAATGCTCCACATGCGGGTTTCACATGCCACCAACTCCACATTCACAGGCAACGTCAGCGCCACAGCTGTTTTCAGATAGCCCTCATTGCAAAGGCTCTAGATGCAAATATTGGTGTGAGAGCTAATTCAATGAAGGAAACACTGCATGTTGGTGAAGGGCATATTGAAGAAGGATCAGCCGAGTGGTTCTTGTGGGAGAACAACTCCACTTGGCTCACTAACTACACACACCCTCAGGCTTCCAAGCAGCTCTCAAGGAAACTCAGTTTTCACACTCTATGCTTAGTGCCCTTTGAGTGCATTATCTAGGAATGAACCTGGTAGAGCATCCCACACAAACGAATGCTCCACATGCGGGTTTCACATGCCACCAACTCCACATTCTCAGGCAACGTCAGCGCCACAGCCGTTTTCAGATAGCCCTCAATATAAAGGCTCTAGATGCAAATATTGGTGTGAGAGCTAATTCAATCAAGGAAACACTGCATGTTGGTGAAGGGCATATTGAAGAAGGATCAGCCGAGTGGTTCTTGTGGGAGAACAACTCCATTTGGCTCACTAACTACACACACCATCAGGCTTCCAAGCAGCTCTCAAGGAAACTCAGTTTTCACACTCTATGCTTAGTGCCCTTTGAGTGCATTATCTAGGAATGAACCTGGTAGAGCATCCCACACAAACGAATGCTCCACATGCGGGTTTCACATGCCACCAACTCCACATTCACAGGCAACGTCAGCGCCATAGCTGTTTTCAGATAGCCCTCAATGTAAAGTCTCTAGATGCAAATATTGGTGTGAGAGCTAATTCAATGAAGGAAACACTGCATGTTGGTGAAGGGCATATTGAAGAAGGATCAGCCGAGTGGTTCTTGTGGGAGAACAACTCCATTTGGCTCACTAACTTCACACACCATCAGGCTTCCAAGCAGCTCTCAAGGAAACTCAGTTTTCACACTCTATATTTGTGCCCTTTGAGTGCATTATCTAGGAATGAACCTGGTAGAGCATCCCACACAAACAAATGCTCCACATGCGGGTTTCACATGCCACCAACTCCACATTCTCAGGCAACTTCAGCGCCTCAGCCGTTTTCAGATAGCCCTCAATGTAAAGTCTCTAGATGCAAATATTGGTGTGAGAGCAAATTCAATGAAGGAAACACTGCATGTTGGTGAAGGGCATATTGAAGAAGGATCAGCCGAGTGGTTCTTGTGGGAGAACAACTCCATTTGGCTCACTAACTTCACACACCATCAGGCTTCCAAGCAGCTCTCAAGGAAACTCAGTTTTCGCACTCTATGCTTAGTTCGCTTTGAGTGCCTAGTACTGAAATGAAGCTTGGTGAGCATCCCACACAAACAAATGCTCCACATGCGGGTTTCACATGCCACCAACTCCACATTCTCAGGCAACTTCAGCGCCACAGCCGTTTTCAGATAGCCCTCAATGTAAAGGCTCTAGATGCAAATATTGGTGTGAGAGCTAATTCAATGAAGGAAACACTGCATGTTGGTGAAGGGCATATTGAAGAAGGATCAGCCGAGTGGTTCTTGTGGGAGAACAACTCCATTTGGCTCACTAACTTCACACACCATCAGGCTTCCAAGCAGCTCTCAAGGAAACTCAGTTTTCACACTCTATGCTTAGTGCCCTTTGAGTGCCTAGGACTGAAATGAATATTGGTGAGCATCCCACACAAACGAATGCTCCACATGCGGGTTTCACATGCCACCAACTCCACATTCTCGGGCAACGTCAGAGCCACAGCCGTTTTCAGATAGCCCTCAATGCAAAGGCTCTAGACGCAAATATTGGTGTGAGAGCTAATTCAGTGAAGGAAACACTGCATGTTGGTGAAGGGCATATTGAAGAAGGATCAGCCGAGTGGTTCTTGTGGGAGAACAACTCCATTTGGCTCACTAACTTCACACACCATCAGGCTTCCAAGCAGCTCTCAAGGAAACTCAGTTTTCACACTCTATGCTTAGTGCCCCTTGAGTGCCTAGGACTGAAATGAATATTGGTGAGCATCCCACACAAACGAATGCTCCACATGCGGGTTTCACATGCCACCAACTCCACATTCACAGGCAACGTCAGCGCCGCCGCTGTTTTCAGATAGCCCTCAATGCAAAGGCTCTAGACGCAAATATTGGTGTGAGAGCTAATTCTATGAAGGAAACACTGCATGTTGGTGAAGGGCATATTGAAGAAGGATCAGCCGAGTGGTTCTTGTGGGAGAACAAATCCATTTGGCTCACTAACTACACACACCATCAGGCTTCCAAGTAGCTCTGAGGAAACTCAGTTTTCACACTCTATGCTTAGTGCGCTTTGAATGCATTATCTAGGAATGAACCTGGTAGAGCATCCCACACAAACGAATGCTCCACATGCGGGTTTCACATGCCACCAACTCCACATTCACAGGCAACTTCAGCGCCACAGCCGTTTTCAGATAGCCCTCAATGCAAAGGCTCTAGACGCAAATATTGGTGTGAGAGCTAATTCAATCAAGGAAACACTGCATGTTGGTGAAGGGCATATTGAAGAAGGATCAGCCGAGTGGTTCTTGTGGGAGAGCAACTCCATTTGGCTCACTAACTTCACACACCATCAGGCTTCCAAGCAGCTCTCAAGGAAACTCAGGTTTCACACTCTATGCTTAGTGCCCTTTGAGTGCATTATCTAGGAATGAACCTGGTAGAGCATCCCACACAAACGAATGCTCCACATGTGAGTTTCACATGCCACCAACTCCACATTCACAGGCAACGTCAGCGCCACAGCCGTTTTCAGATAGCCCTCAATGTAAAGGCTCTAGATGCAAATATTGGTGTGAGAGCTAATTCAATCAAGGAAACACTGCATGTTGGTGAAGGGCATATTGAAGAAGGATCAGCCGAGTGGTTCTTGTGGGAGAACAACTCCATTTGGCTCACTAACTTCACACACCATCAGGCATCCAAGCAGCTCTCAAGGAAACTCAGTTTTCACACTCTATGCTTAATGCGCTTTGAGTGCCTAGGACTGAAATGAAGCTTGGTGAGCATCCCACACAAACAAATGCTCCACATGCGGGTTTCACATGCCACCAACTCCACATTCTCAGGCAACTTCAGCGCCACAGCCGTTTTCAGATAGCCCTCAATGTAAAGGCTCTAGATGCAAATATTGGTGTGAGAGCTAATTCAATCAAGGAAACACTGCATGTTGGTGAAGGGCATATTGAAGAATGATCAGCCAAGTGGTTCTTGTGGGAGAACTACTCCATTTGGCTCAATAAGTTTACACACCATCAGGCTTCCAAGCAGCTCTCAAGGAAACTCAGTTTTCACACTCTATGCTTAGTGCCCATTGAGTGCACTATCAAGGAATGAACCTGGTAGAGCATCCCACACAAACGAATGCTCCACATGCGGGTTTCACATGCCACCAACTCCACATTCTCAGGCAACTTCAGCGCCTCAGCCATTTTCAGATAGCCCTCAATGCAAAGGCTCTAGACGCCAATATTGGTGTGAGAGCTAATTCAATGAAGGAAACACTGCATGTTGGTGAAGGGCATATTGAAGAAGGATCAGCCGAGTGGTTCTTGTGGGAGAACAACTCCATTTGAGTGCATTATCTAGGAATGAACCTGGTAGAGCATCCCACACAAACGAATGCTCCACATGCGGGTTTCACATGCCACCAACTCCACATTCACAGGCAACTTCAGCGCCACAGCCGTTTTCAGATAGCCCTCAATGCAAAGGCTCTAGACGCAAATATTGGTGTGAGAGCTAATTCAGTCAAGGAAACACTGCATGTTGGTGAAGGGCATATTGAAGAAGGATCAGCCAAGTGGTTCTTGAGGGAGAACAACTCCATTTGGCTCACTAACTTCACACACCATCAGGCTTCCAAGCAGCTCTCAAGGAAACTCAGTTTTCACACTCTATGCTTAGTGCCCTTTGAGTGCATTATCTAGGAATGAACCTGGTAGAGCATCCCACACAAACGAATGCTCCACATGCGGGTTTCACATGCCACCAACTCCACATTCACACGCAACTTCAGCGCAACAGCCGTTTTCAGATAGCCATCAATGTAAAGGCTCTAGACGCAAATATTGGCGTGAGAACTAATTCAATCAAGGAAACACTGCATGTTGGTGAAGGGCATAATGAAGAAGGATCAGCCGAGTGGTTCTTGTGGGAGAACAACTCCATTTGGCTCACTAACTTCACACACCATCAGGTTCCAAGCAGCTCTCAAGGAAACTCAGTTTTCACACTCTATGCTTAGTGTCCTTTGAGTGCATTATCTAGGAATGAACCTGGTAGAGCATCCCACACAAACGAATGCTCCACATGCGGGTTTCACATGCCACCAACTCCACATTCACAGGCAACTTCAGCGCCACAGCCGTTTTCAGATAGCCCTCAATGCAAAGGCTCTAGACGCAAATATTGGTGTGAGAGCTAATTCAATCAAGGAAACACTGCATGTTGGTGAAGGGCATATTGAAGAAGGATCAGCCGAGTGGTTCTTGTGGGAGAACAACTCCATTTGGCTCACTAACTTCACACACCATCAGGCTTCCAAGCAACTCTCAAAGAAACTCAGTTTTCACACTCTATGCTTAGTGCCCTTTGAGTGCCTAGGACTGAAATGAAGCTTGGTGAGCATCCCACACAAACGAATGCTCCACATGCGGGTTTCACATGCCAGCAACTCCATATTCACAGGCAACTTCAGCGCCACAGCCGTTTTCAGATAGCCCTCAATGCAAAGGCTCTAGACGCAAATATTGGTGTGAGAGCTAATTCAATCAAGGAAACACTGCATGTTGGTGAAGGGCATAATGAAGAAGGATCAGCCGAGTGGTTCTTGTGGGAGAACAACTCCATTTGGCTCACTAACTTCACACACCATCAGGTTCCAAGCAGCTCTCAAGGAAACTCAGTTTTCACACTCTATGCTTAGTGTCCTTTGAGTGCATTATCTAGGAATGAACCTGGTAGAGCATCCCACACAAACGAATGCTCCACATGCGGGTTTCACATGCCACCAACTCCACATTCACAGGCAACTTCAGCGCCACAGCCGTTTTCAGATAGCCCTCAATGCAAAGGCTCTAGACGCAAATATTGGTGTGAGAGCTAATTCAATCAAGGAAACACTGCATGTTGGTGAAGGGCATATTGAAGAAGGATCAGCCGAGTGGTTCTTGTGGGAGAACAACTCCATTTGGCTCACTAACTTCACACACCATCAGGCTTCCAAGCAGCTCTCAAGGAAACTCAGTTTTCACACTCTATGCTTAGTGCTCTTTGAGTGCATTATCTAGGAATGAACCTGGTAGAGCATCCCACACAAACGAATGCTCCACATGCGGGTTTCACATGCCACCAACTCCACATTCACAGGCAACTTCAGCGCCACAGCCGTTTTCAGATAGCCCTCAATGCAAAGGCTCTAGACGCAAATATTGGTGTGAGAGCTAATTCAATCAAGGAAACACTGCATGTTGGTGAAGGGCATATTGAAGAAGGATCAGCTGAGTGGTTCTTGTGGGAGAACAACTCCATTTGGCTCACTAACTTCACACACCATCAGGCTTCGAAGCAGCTCTCAAGGAAACTCAGTTTTCACACTCTATGCTTAGTGCCCTTTGAGTGCATTATCTAGGAATGAACCTGGTAGAGCATCCCACACAAACGAATGCTCCACATGCGGGTTTCACATGCCACCAACTCCACATTCTCAGGCAAATTCAGCGCCACAGCCGTTTTCAGATAGCCATCAATGTAAAGGCTCTAGACGCAAATATTGGTGTGAGAACTAATTCAATCAAGGAAACACTGCATGTTGGTGAAGGGCATAATGAAGAAGGATCAGCCGAGTGGTTCTTGTGGGAGAACAACTCCATTTGGCTCACTAACTTCACACACCATCAGGCTTCCAAGCAGCTCTCAAGGAAACTCAGTTTTCACACTCTATGCTTAGTGCCCTTTGAGTGCCTAGGACTGAAATGAATATTGGTGAGCATCCTACACAAACGAATGCTCCACATGCGGGTTTCACATGCCACCAACTCCACATTCTCAGGCAACTTCAGCGCCACAGCCGTTTTCAGATAGCCCTCAATGTAAAGGCTCTGGAAGCAAATATTGGTGTGAGAGCTAATTCAATCAAGGAAACACTGCATGTTGGTGAAGGGCATATTGAAGAAGGATCAGCCGAGTGGTTCTTGTGGGAGAACAACTCCATTTGGCTCACTAACTTCACACACCATCAGGCTTCCAAGCAGCTCTCAAGGAAACTCAGTTTTCACACTCTATGCTTAGTGCTCTTTGAGTGCATTATCTAGGAATGAACCTGGTAGAGCATCCCACACAAACGAATGCTCCACATGCGGGTTTCACATGCCACCAACTCCACATTCACAGGCAACTTCAGCGCCACAGCCGTTTTCAGATAGCCCTCAATGCAAAGGCTCTAGACGCAAATATTGGTGTGAGAGCTAATTCAATCAAGGAAACACTGCATGTTGGTGAAGGGCATATTGAAGAAGGATCAGCTGAGTGGTTCTTGTGGGAGAACAACTCCATTTGGCTCACTAACTTCACACACCATCAGGCTTCCAAGCAGCTCTCAAGGAAACTCAGTTTTCACACTCTATGCTTAGTGCCCTTTGAGTGCCTAGGACTGAAATGAAGCTTATTGAGCATCCCACACAAACGAATGCTCCACATGCGGGTTTCACATGCCACCAACTCCATATTCACAGGCAACTTCAGCGCCACAGCCGTTTTCAGATAGCCCTCAATGTAAAGGCTCTAGACGCAAATATTGGTGTGAGAGCTAATTCAATCAAGGAAACACTGCATGTTGGTGAAGGGCATATTGAAGAAGGATCAGCCGAGTGGTTCTTGTGGGAGAACAACTCCATTTGGCTCAATAACTTCACACACCATCAGGCTTCCAAGCAACTCTCAAAGAAACTCAGTTTTCACACTCTATGCTTAGTGCCCTTTGAGTGCCTAGGACGGAAATGAATATTGGTGAGCATCCCACACAAACGAATGCTCCACATGCGGGTTTCACATGCCACCAACTCCACATTCTCAGGCAACTTCAGCGCCACAGCCGTTTTCAGATAGCCCTCAATGCAATGGCTCTAGACGCAAATATTGGTGTGAGAGCTAATTCAATCAAGGAAACACTGCATGTTGGTGAAGGGCATATTGAAGAAGGATCAGCCAAGTGGTTCTTGTGGGAGAACAACTCCATTTGGCTCACTAACTTCACACACCATCAGGCTTCGAAGCAGCTCTCAAGGAAACTCAGTTTTCACACTCTATGCTTAGTGAGCTTTGAGTGCATTATCAAGGAATGAACCTGGTAGAGCATCCCACACAAACGAATGCTCCACATGCGGGTTTCACATGCCACCAACTCCACATTCACACGCAACTTCAGCGCCACAGCCGTTTTCAGATAGCCCTCAATGCAAAGGCTCTAGACGCAAATATTGGTGTGAGAGCTAATTCAATCAAGGAAACACTGCACGTTGGTGAAGGGCATATTGAAGAAGGATCAGCCGAGTGGTTCTTGTGGGAGAACAACTCCATTTGGCTCACTAACTTCACACACCATCAGGCTTCCAAGCAGCTCTCAAGGAAACTCAGTTTTCACACTCTATGCTTAGTGCCCTTTGAGTGCATTATCTAGGAATGTACCTGGTAGAGCATCCCACACAAACGAATGCTCCACATGCGGGTTTCACATGCCACCAACTCCACATTCACAGGCAACTTCAGCGCCACAGCCGTTTTCAGATAGCCCTCAATGCAAAGGCTCTAGACGCAAATATTGGTGTGAGAGCTAATTCAATCAAGGAAACACTGCATGTTGGTGAAGGGCATATTGAAGAAGGATCAGCCGAGTGGTTCTTGTGGGAGAACAACTCCATTTGGCTCACTAACTTCACACACCATCAGGCTTCCAAGCAGCTCTCAAGGAAACTCAGTTTTTATACTCTATGCTTAGTGCCCTTTGAGTGCCTAGGACTGAAATGAAGCTTGGTGAGCATCCCACACAAACGAATGCTCCACATGCGGGTTTCACATGCCAGCAACTCCATATTCACAGGCAACTTCAGCGCCACAGCCGTTTTCAGATAGCCCTCAATGCAAAGGCTCTAGATGCAAATATTGGTGTGAGAGCTAATTCAGTGAAAGGAAACACTGCATGTTGTTGAAGGGCATATTGAAGAAGGATCAGCCGAGTGGTTCTTGTGGCAGAACAACTCCATTTGGCTCACTAACTTCACACACCATCAGGCTTCCAAGCAGCTCTCAAGGAAACTCAGTTTTCACACTCTATGCTTAGTGCTCTTTGAGTGCATTATCTAGGAATGAACCTGGTAGAGCATCCCACACAAACGAATGCTCCACATGCGGGTTTCACATGCCACCAACTCCATATTCTCAGGCAACTTCAGCGCCACAGCCGTTTTCAGATAGCCCTCAATGCAAAGGCTCTAGACGCAAATATTGGTGTGAGAGCTAATTCAATCAGGGAAACACTGCATGTTGGTGAAGGGCATATTGAAGAAGGATCAGCCGAGTGGTTCTTGTGGGAGAGCAACTCCATTTGGCTCACTAACTTCACACACCATCAGGCTTCCAAGCAGCTCTCAAGGAAACTCAGTTTTCACACTCTATGCTTAGTGCCCTTTGAGTGCCTAGGACTGAAATGAATATTGGTGAGCATCCCACACAAACGAATGCTCCACATGCGGGTTTCACATGCCAGCAACTCCATATTCACAGGCAACTTCAGCGCCACAGCCGTTTTCAGATAGCCCTCAATGCAAAGGCTCTAGATGCAAATATTGGTGTGAGAGCTAATTCAGTGAAAGGAAACACTGCATGTTGGTGAAGGGCATATTGAAGAAGGATCAGCCGAGTGGTTCTTGTGGGAGAACAACTCCATTTGGCTCACTAACTTCACACACCATCAGGCTTCCAAGCAGCTCTCAAGGAAACTCAGTTTTCACACTCTATGCTTAGTGCTCTTTGAGTGCATTATCTAGGAATGAACCTGGTAGAGCATCCCACACAAACGAATGCTCCACATGCGGGTTTCACATGCCACCAACTCCACATTCACAGGCAACTTCAGCGCCACAGCCGTTTTCAGATAGCCCTCAATGCAAAGGCTCTAGACGCAAATATTGGTGTGAGAGCTAATTCAATCAAGGAAACACTGCATGTTGGTGAAGGGCATATTGAAGAAGGATCAGCTGAGTGGTTCTTGTGGGAGAACAACTCCATTTGGCTCACTAACTTCACACACCATCAGGCTTCCAAGCAGCTCTCAAGGAAACTCAGTTTTCACACTCTATGCTTAGTGCCCTTTGAGTGCATTATCTAGGAATGAACGTGGTAGAGCATCCCACACAAACGAATGCTCCACATGCGGGTTTCACATGCCACCAACTCCACATTCTCAGGCAACTTCAGCGCCACAGCCGTTTTCAGATAGCCATCAATGTAAAGGCTCTAGACGCAAATATTGGTGTGAGAACTAATTCAATCAAGGAAACACTGCATGTTGGTGAAGGGCATAATGAAGAAGGATCAGCCGAGTGGTTCTTGTGGGAGAACAACTCCATTTGGCTCACTAACTTCACACACCATCAGGCTTCCAAGCAGCTCTCAAGGAAACTCAGTTTTCACACTCTATGCTTAGTGCCCTTTGAGTGCCTAGGACTGAAATGAATATTGGTGAGCATCCTACACAAACGAATGCTCCACATGCGGGTTTCACATGCCACCAACTCCACATTCACAGGCAACTTCAGCGCCACAGCCGTTTTCAGATAGCCCTCAATGTAAAGGCTCTGGAAGCAAATATTGGTGTGAGAGCTAATTCAATCAAGGAAACACTGCATGTTGGTGAAGGGCATATTGAAGAAGGATCAGCCGAGTGGTTCTTGTGGGAGAACAACTCCATTTGGCTCACTAACTTCACACACCATCAGGCTTCCAAGCAGCTCTCAAGGAAACTCAGTTTTCACACTCTATGCTTAGTGCTCTTTGAGTGCATTATCTAGGAATGAACCTGGTAGAGCATCCCACACAAACGAATGCTCCACATGCGGGTTTCACATGCCACCAACTCCACATTCACAGGCAACTTCAGCGCCACAGCCGTTTTCAGATAGCCCTCAATGCAAAGGCTCTAGACGCAAATATTGGTGTGAGAGCTAATTCAATCAAGGAAACACTGCATGTTGGTGAAGGGCATATTTAAGAAGGATCAGCCGAGTGGTTCTTGTGGGAGAACAACTCCATTTGGCTCACTAACTTCACACACCATCAGGCTTCCAAGCAGCTCTCAAGGAAACTCAGTTTTCACACTCTATGCTTAGTGCCCTTTGAGTGCCTAGGACTGAAATGAAGCTTGGTGAGCATCCCACACAAACGAATGCTCCACATGCGGGTTTCACATGCCACCAACTCCATATTCACAGGCAACTTCAGCGCCACAGCCGTTTTCAGATAGCCCTCAATGTAAAGGCTCTAGACGCAAATATTGGTGTGAGAGCTAATTCAATCAAGGAAACACTGCATGTTGGTGAAGGGCATATTGAAGAAGGATCAGCCGAGTGGTTCTTGTGGGAGAACAACTCCATTTGGCTCAATAACTTCACACACCATCAGGCTTCCAAGCAACTCTCAAAGAAACTCAGTTTTCACACTCTATGCTTAGTGCCCTTTGAGTGCCTAGGACGGAAATGAATATTGGTGAGCATCCCACACAAACGAATGCTCCACATGCGGGTTTCACATGCCACCAACTCCACATTCTCAGGCAACTTCAGCGCCACAGCCGTTTTCAGATAGCCCTCAATGCAATGGCTCTAGACGCAAATATTGGTGTGAGAGCTAATTCAATCAAGGAAACACTGCATGTTGGTGAAGGGCATATTGAAGAAGGATCAGCCAAGTGGTTCTTGTGGGAGAACAACTCCATTTGGCTCACTAACTTCACACACCATCAGGCTTCGAAGCAGCTCTCAAGGAAACTCAGTTTTCACACTCTATGCTTAGTGAGCTTTGAGTGCATTATCAAGGAATGAACCTGGTAGAGCATCCCACACAAACGAATGCTCCACATGCGGGTTTCACATGCCACCAACTCCACATTCACAGGCAACTTCAGCGCCACAGCCGTTTTCAGATAGCCCTCAATGCAAAGGCTCTAGACGCAAATATTGGTGTGAGAGCTAATTCAATCAAGGAAACACTGCACGTTGGTGAAGGGCATATTGAAGAAGGATCAGCCGAGTGGTTCTTGTGGGAGAACAACTCCATTTGGCTCACTAACTTCACACACCATCAGGCTTCCAAGCAGCTCTCAAGGAAACTCAGTTTTCACACTCTATGCTTAGTGCCCTTTGAGTGCATTATCTAGGAATGAACCTGGTAGAGCATCCCACACAAACGAATGCTCCACATGCGGGTTTCACATGCCAGCAACTCCATATTCACAGGCAACTTCAGCGCCACAGCCGTTTTCAGATAGCCCTCAATGCAAAGGCTCTAGATGCAAATATTGGTGTGAGAGCTAATTCAGTGAAAGGAAACACTGCATGTTGTTGAAGGGCATATTGAAGAAGGATCAGCCGAGTGGTTCTTGTGGCAGAACAACTCCATTTGGCTCACTAACTTCACACACCATCAGGCTTCCAAGCAGCTCTCAAGGAAACTCAGTTTTCACACTCTATGCTTAGTGCTCTTTGAGTGCATTATCTAGGAATGAACCTGGTAGAGCATCCCACACAAACGAATGCTCCACATGCGGGTTTCACATGCCACCAACTCCATATTCTCAGGCAACTTCAGCGCCACAGCCGTTTTCAGATAGCCCTCAATGCAAAGGCTCTAGACGCAAATATTGGTGTGAGAGCTAATTCAATCAGGGAAACACTGCATGTTGGTGAAGGGCATATTGAAGAAGGATCAGCCGAGTGGTTCTTGTGGGAGAGCAACTCCATTTGGCTCACTAACTTCACACACCATCAGGCTTCCAAGCAGCTCTCAAGGAAACTCAGTTTTCACACTCTATGCTTAGTGCCCTTTGAGTGCCTAGGACTGAAATGAATATTGGTGAGCATCCCACACAAACGAATGCTCCACATGCGGGTTTCACATGCCACCAACTCCATATTCACAGGCAACTTCAGCGCCACAGCCGTTTTCAGATAGCCCTCAATGCAAAGGCTCTAGACGCAAATATTGGTGTGAGAGCTAATTCAATCAAGGAAACACTGCATGTTGGTGAAGGGCATATTGAAGAAGGATCAGCCAAGTGGTTCTTGTGGGAGAACAACTCCATTTGGCTCAATAACTTCACACACCATCAGGCTTCCAAGCAACTCTCAAAGAAACTCAGTTTTCACACTCTATGCTTAGTGCCCTTTGAGTGCCTAGGACGGAAATGAATATTGGTGAGCATCCCACACAAACGAATGCTCCACATGCGGGTTTCACATGCCACCAACTCCACATTCTCAGGCAACTTCAGCGCCACAGCCGTTTTCAGATAGCCCTCAATGCAATGGCTCTAGACGCAAATATTGGTGTGAGAGCTAATTCAATCAAGGAAACACTGCATGTTGGTGAAGGGCATATTGAAGAAGGATCAGCCAAGTGGTTCTTGTGGGAGAACAACTCCATTTGGCTCACTAACTTCACACACCATCAGGCTTCGAAGCAGCTCTCAAGGAAACTCAGTTTTCACACTCTATGCTTAGTGAGCTTTGAGTGCATTATCAAGGAATGAACCTGGTAGAGCATCCCACACAAACGAATGCTCCACATGCGGGTTTCACATGCCACCAACTCCACATTCACAGGCAACTTCAGCGCCACAGCCGTTTTCAGATAGCCCTCAATGCAAAGGCTCTAGACGCAAATATTGGTGTGAGAGCTAATTCAATCAAGGAAACACTGCACGTTGGTGAAGGGCATATTGAAGAAGGATCAGCCGAGTGGTTCTTGTGGGAGAACAACTCCATTTGGCTCACTAACTTCACACACCATCAGGCTTCCAAGCAGCTCTCAAGGAAACTCAGTTTTCACACTCTATGCTTAGTGCCCTTTGAGTGCATTATCTAGGAATGAACCTGGTAGAGCATCCCACACAAACGAATGCTCCACATGCGGGTTTCACATGCCAGCAACTCCACATTCACAGGCAACTTCAGCGCCACAGCCGTTTTCAGATAGCCCTCAATGCAAAGGCTCTAGACGCAAATATTGGTGTGAGAGCTAATTCAATGAAGGAAACACTGCATGTTGGTGAAGGGCATATTGAAGAAGGATCAGCCGAGTGGTTCTTGTGGGAGAACAACTCCATTTGGCTCACTAACTTCACACACCATCAGGCTTCCAAGCAGCTCTCAAGGAAACTCAGTTTTCACACTCTATGCTTAGTGCCCTTTGAGTGCCTAGGACTGAAATGAAGCTTGGTGAGCATCCCACACAAACGAATGCTCCACATGCGGATTTCACATGCCACCAACTCCACATTCTCAGGCAACTTCAGCGCCACAGCCGTCTTCAGATAGCCCTCAATGCAAAGGCTCTAGACGCAAATATTGGTGTGAGAGCTAATTCAATCAAGGAAACACTGCATGTTGGTGAAGGGCATATTGAAGAAGGATCAGCCGAGTGGTTCTTGTGGCAGAACAACTCCATTTGGCTCACTAACTTCACACACCATCAGGCTTCCAAGCAGCTCTCAAGGAAACTCAGTTTTCACACTCTATGCTTAGTGCTCTTTGAGTGCATTATCTAGGAATGAACCTGGTAGAGCATCCCACACAAACGAATGCTCCACATGCGGGTTTCACATGCCACCAACTCCATATTCTCAGGCAACTTCAGCGCCACAGCCGTTTTCAGATAGCCCTCAATGCAAAGGCTCTAGACGCAAATATTGGTGTGAGAGCTAATTCAATCAGGGAAACACTGCATGTTGGTGAAGGGC
This sequence comes from Ochotona princeps, assembly GCF_030435755.1. Lineage (NCBI taxonomy): Eukaryota > Metazoa > Chordata > Mammalia > Lagomorpha > Ochotonidae > Ochotona > Ochotona princeps. The sequence continues at coordinate 3,381 of NW_026697391.1, read as the reverse complement.
ATATTGAAGAAGGATCAGCCGAGTGGTTCTTGTGGAGAGCAACTCCATTTGGCTCACTAACTTCACACACCATCAGGCTTCAAAGCAGCTCTCAAGAAACTCAGTTTTCACACTCTATGCTTAGTGCCCTTTGAGTGCCTAGGACTGAAATGAATATTGGTGAGCATCCCCACACAAACGAATGCTCCACATGCGGGTTTCACATGCCACCAACTCCATATTCACAGGCAACTTCAGCGCCACAGCCGTTTTCAGATAGCCCTCAATGCAAAGGCTCTAGACGCAAATATTGGTGGTGAGAGCTAATTCAATCAAGGAAACACTGCATGTTGGTGAAGGGCATATTGAAGAAGGATCAGCCAAGTGGTTCTTGTGGGAGAACAACTCCGTTTGGCTCACTAACTTCACACAACATCAGGCTTCAAAGCAGCTCTCAAGGAAACTCAGTTTTCACACTATGCTTAGTGCCCTTTGAGTGCATTATCTAGGAATGAACCTGGTAGAGCATCCCACACAAACGAATGCTCCACATGCGGGTTTCACATGCCACCAACTCCACATTCACAGGCAACTTCAGCGCCACAGGCCGTTTTCAGATAGCCCTCAATGCAAAGGCTCTAGACGCAAATATGGTGTGAGAGCTAATTCAATCAAGGAAACACTGCATGTTGGTGAAGGGCATATTGAAGAAGGATCAGCCGAGTGGTTCTTGTGGAGAGCAACTCCATTTGGCTCACTAACTTCACACACCATCAGCTTCCAAGCAGCTCTCAAGGAAACTCAGTTTTCACACTCTATGCTTAGTGCCCTTTGAGTGCCTAGGACTGAAATGAATATTAGTGAGCATCCCACACAAACGAATGCTCCACATGCGGGTTTCACATGCCACCAACTCCACATTCTCAGGCAACTTCAGCACCACAGCCGTCTTCAGATAGCCCTCAACGCAAGGGCTCTAGACGCAAATATTGGTGTGAGAGCTAATTCAATCAAGGAAACATTGCATGTTGGTGAAGGGCATATTGAAGAAGGATCAGCCAAGTGGTTCTTGTGGGAGAACAACTGCGTTTGGCTCACTAACTTCACACACCATCAGGCTTCCAAGCAGCTCTCAAGGAAACTCAGTTTTCACACTATGCTTAGTGCCCTATGAGTGCATTATCTAGGAATGAACCTGGTAGAGCATCCCACACAAACGAATGCTCCACATGCGGGTTTCACATGCCACCAACTCCACATTCTCAGGCAACTTCAGCGCCACAGCCGTTTTCAGATAGCCCTCAAATGCAAAGGCTCTAGACGCAAATATTGGTGTGAGAGCTAATTCAATCAAGGAAACACTGCATGTTGGTGAAGGGCAATATTGAAGAAGGATCAGCTGAGTGGTTCTTGTGGGAGAACAACTCCATTTGGCTCACTAACTTCACACACCATCAGGCTTCCAAGCAGCTCTCAAGGAAACTCAGTTTTCACACTCTGATGCTTAGTTCGCTTTGAGTGCCTAGGACTGAAATGAAGCTTGGTGAGCATCCCACACAAACGAATGCTCCACATGCGGGATTCACATGCCACCAATGCCACATTCACAGGCAACTTCAGCGCCACAGCCGTTTTCAGATAGCCCTCAATGCAAAGGCTCTAGACGCAAATATTGGTGTGAGAGCTAATTCAATCAAGGAAACACTGCATGTTGGTGAAGGGCATATTGAAGAAGGATCAGCCAAGTGGTTCTTGTGGGAGAACAACTCCATTTGGCTCACTAACTTCACACACCATCAGGCTTCCAAGCAGCTCTCAAGGAAACTCAGTTTTCCACACTCTATGCTTAGTGCTCTTTGAGTGCATTATCTAGGAATGAACCTTGGTAGAGCATCCCACACAAACGAATGCTCCACATGCGGGTTTCACATGCCACCAACTCCACATTCACAGGCAACTTCAGCGCCACAGCCGTTTTCAGATAGCCCTCAATGCAAAGGCTCTAGACGCAAATATTGGTGTGAGAGCTAATTCAATCAAGGAAACACTGCATGTTGGTGAAGGGCATATTGAAGAAGGATTCAGCCAAGTGGTTCTTGTGGGAGAACAACTCCATTTGGCTCACTAACTTCACACACCATCAGGCTTCGAAGCAGCTCTCAAGGAAACTCAGTTTTCACACTCTATGCTTAGTGAGCTTTGAGTGCATTATCAAGGAATGAACCTGGTAGAGCATCCCACACAAACGAATGCTCCACATGCGGGTTTCACATGCCACCAACTCCACATTCACACGCAACTTCAGCGCCACAGCCGTTTTCAGATAGCCTCAATGCAAAGGCTCTAGACGCAAATATTGTGTGAGAGCTAATTCAATCAAGGAAACACTGCACGTTGGTGAAGGGCATATTGAAGAAGGATCAGCCGAGTGGTTCTTGTGGGAGAACAACTCCATTTGGCTCACTAACTTCACACACCATCAGGCTTCCAAGCAGCTCTCAAGGAAACTCAGTTTTCACACTCTATGCTTAGTGCCCTTTGAGTGCATTATCTAGGAATGAACCTGGTAGAGCATCCCACACAAACGAATGCTCCACATGCGGGTTTCACATGCCAGCAACTCCACATTCACAGGCAACTTCAGCGCCACAGCCGTTTTCAGATAGCCCTCAATGCAAAGGCTCTAGACGCAAATATTGGTGTGAGAGCTAATTCAATGAAGGAAACACTGCATGTTGGTGAAGGGCATATTGAAGAAGGATCAGCTGAGTGGTTCTTGTGGGAGAACAACTCCATTTGGCTCCACTAACTTCACACACCATCAGGCTTCCAAGCAGCTCTCAAGGAAACTCAGTTTTCACACTCTATGCTTAGTGCCCTTTGAGTGCCTAGGACTGAAATGAAGCTTGGTGAGCATCCCACACAAACGAATGCTCCACATGCGGATTTCACATGCCACCAACTCCACATTCTCAGGCAACTTCAGCGCCACAGCCGTCTTCAGATAGCCCTCAATGCAAAGGCTCTAGACGCAAATATTGGTGTGAGAGCTAATTCAGTGAAAGGAAACACTGCATGTTGTGAAGGGCATATTGAAGAAGGATCAGCCGAGTGGTTCTTGTGGCAGAACAACTCCATTTGGCTCACTAACTTCACACACCATCAGGCTTCCAAGCAGCTCTCAAGGAAACTCCAGTTTTTCACACTCTATGCTTAGTGCTCTTTGAGTGCATTATCTAGGAATGAACCTGGTAGAGCATCCCACACAAACGAATGCTCCACATGCGGGTTTCACATGCCACCAACTCCATATTCTCAGGCAACTTCAGCGCCACAGCCATTTTCAGATAGCCCTCAATGCAAAGGCTCTAGACGCAAATATTGTGTGAGAGCTAATTCAAT